>NC_044565.1:47224696-47477484 GCF_007565055.1 Rhinopithecus roxellana | reverse complement strand
GGGAGCCTCAAGGCCCAATACACTGCAATCCGGCCTCTCCTCAGTCGCGGATGGCTGGGGATACAAGCATGAGTCACTGCACCTGGTGAGACTGGGTAATTTATAAAGGAAATAGGTTTAATTGAGTCACAGTTCCACATGGCTGGGGAGGTCTCAGGAAACTTATAATCATGACAGATGGGGAAGCAGGCACCTCTTCCATGACAGCAGGTGAGAGAGCATGTATGTGAAGCGAAAGGAGAAGAGCCCCTTATAAAACCATCAGATCTCATGAGAACTCACTCATCAGAAGAACAGCATGGGAGAACCACCCCTGTGATCCAATCACCTTCTTACCAGGTCTCTCCCTCAACACCTGGGGATTACAATTCAATATGAGATTTGAGTGGGGACACAAAACCTAACCATATCATGTAGCTATTAATTGATTTTCAGATGGGTAATTTACAAATATTTTCTCCCATTCTGTGAGTTTTCTCTTCACTTTATTGTTTCCTTCTCTTTAAAAAAAAACTTTCTGACTTGCTGTAATTCCATTTGTCCATGTTTGCTTTGGTTGTCTGTGCTTATGGGGCATTATTTAAGAAAGTTTTGCCTAAACCAATGCCCTAAAGAGTTTCCCCAATGTTTTCTTGTAAAAGTTTGATAGTTTGGGGTGTTAGGTTTAAGTCTTTAATTCATTTTAATTTTATTTTTGTATGTGGCAAGAAATAGGGTTCTAGTTTCATTCTGCCTGTGGCTTGCCAGTTTTCCCATTACAGAAACTGTCTTATTTTTTGTTGTATGTTCTTGACACTTTTGTTGAAAATAAGTTTAGTTTAGCTGTATGAGTTTGTTTCTCAGTTCTGTATTTCATTCCATTTGTCTTTATGTCTGTTTTTATTCTAGTGTCATGCTGTTTTAATTGCTATAGCTTGATAGTATAATTTAAAACCAGGTAATGGGATTCCTCCAGTTTTAGTTTCTCTACTCAGCATAGCTTTGACTATTACAGTGTTTTGTGGTTCCATATATATTTCAGGGGTTTTTGTCTATTTCTGTGAGGAATGTCATTGTTATTTTGATAGAGATGGCATGAAATGTACAGATTGTTTTGGATCATATGGACATTTTTTAAAATATTGATTCTTCCAATCTGTGAACATAGAAATATCTTTCCATTTTTTTGTGTTCTCTTTCATTTCTTTTATCAGTGTCTTACATTTTTAATTGTTGAGAACTTTCATTTCTTTAGTAAATTCCCACACATTTTGTTTCACTTGTGGCTACTGCAAATAGGATTTTTTTTGAATTCTTTTTCACTTTCTTGACTGTTGGCATATAGAAATCCTACTGATATGTATATGCTGATTTTGTATTCTGCAAATTTACTCAAGTTATTACTTCTAATAATTTTTTGGTGGATATATTAGACCATTCTCACATTGCTATAAAAATAATCGGTGACCGGTTAATTTATAAAAGAAATAGGCTTAATTGACTCGTGGTTCTACAGGTTGTACAGAAAACACAGCACTGGCTTCTGCTTCCAGTGAAGCCTCTGGCAACTGACAATCAAGGTGAAAAATAAATCCGGTGCTTGCACATTACATGGTAAGTGTGAGGGCGGGGGAAAGTGTTACACACTTGTAGATAACAAGCTCTCATGAAAACTTACTATTGTGAGAATGGCACCAAAGGAAATGATGCCAAACTGTTCATGGAAATCCTGCCTTCATGATTCAATCACCTCCCAACTAGTCCCACTTCCAACATTGAGGATTACATTCCAACATAAGATTTTGGGGGGAACACACATCCAAACCATATCATTTTGCCCCGGCCATTCCAAATCTCATATCCTTCTCATATTTCAAAATACAATCATGACTTCCCAATAGTCAAAGTCTTAACTCATTTCAGCCTTAACTCAAAAGTCAAAAGCCTCATCTAAGACAAAGCTAGTTTATTCTTCCTATAAGCCTGTAAAATAAAAAAAAAAAAAATTAGGTACTTCCAAGATACAAATGAGGCATCAGCATTGGGTAAATACTCCTATTCTCAAAGGAAGAAATCAGCTAAAAGAGACGACAGGACCCATGCAAGTCTGAAACCCAGAAGGGGAGTTATTGAATTGTAAGGCTCCAAAATAATTATTTTTGACTCTATGTCCTATTTCCAGGGCACACTAATGCCTTGGGATGTTTAGACCTCGTGGTTTTGCATGGTTCAGCCCCCACAGCTGCTCTCATGGGCTGGTATTGTGTGCCTCTGGCTGGTATTGTGTGCTTCTGGCTTTTCCAGGTGCAAGGTGCAAGCTGTAGCTAGATCTACCATTCTGGGGTCTGGAGGACAGCGATCCTCTCCTCACAGATCTACTAGGCCATGCCCCAGTGTGAAGCCCGCATCAGGACTGTAACCCTACATTTCTTCTCTGCATTGCTTTAGTAGAGGTTCTCCATCAGGGCTCCACCCCTGCAGCATGCTTCTGCCTGCACACCCTGGCTTTCTTATACATTCTTTGAAGTAAAGGTGGAGGCTCCCAAGTGTCAACTCTTGCATTTTGTATACCCACAAGTCTAACACCATATGAAAGCTACCAAGGCGAGGTGGTGCCCAAGATGGCCGAATAGGAACAGCTCCAGCCTCCAGCTCCCAGCGTGAGTGACACAGAAGATGGGTGATTTCTGCACTTTCAACTGAGGTACCAGGTTCATCTCACTGGGGCATGTTGGACAGTTGATGCAGGTCCATGGGTGCAGCCCAACCAGCAAGAGCTGAAGCAGGGTGAGGCATCGCCTCACCTGGGAAGCACAAGGGGGAAAGGAATTCCTTTTCCTGGCCAAGGGAATTGGAGACACACTACACCTGGAAAATCAGGTAACTCCCACCCTAATACTGCCCTTCACTAAGGGTCTTAGCAAATGGCACACCAGGTGATTATATCCCACACCTGGCCCAGAGGGTCCCATGCCCATGGAGCCTCCCTCATTGCTAGCACAGCAATCAGATCTAACTGGAAGGTGGCAATGAGGCTGGGGGAGGGGTGCTTGCCATTGCTGAGGCTTAAGTAGATAAACAAAGCCACCAGGAAGCTCGAATTGGGTTAAGAGCCCACTGCAGCTCAAGGAGGCCTGCCTGCCTCTGTAGACTCCACCTCTGGGGACAGGGCATAGCTAAACAAAAAGCAGCAGAAACCCCTGCAGATGTAAAAGTCCCTGTCTGACAGCTTTGAAGAGAGCAGTGGTTCTCCCAGCACAGAGGCTGAGATTTGAGAACGGACAGACCGCCTGTTCAAGTGGGTCCCTGACCCCTGAGTAGCCTAACTGGGAGACATCCCCCACTAGGTGCAGACTGACACAGCACACCTCACATGGCTGGGTACACCCTGAGATGAAGCTTTCAGAGCAAGAATCAGACAACAACACTTGCTGTTCAGCAATATTCTATCTTCTGCAGCCTCCGCTGCTGATACCCAGGCAAACAGGGTCTGGAGTGGACCTCAAGCAAACTCCAACAGACCTGCAGCTGAGGGTCCTGATTGTTAGAAGGAAAACTAACAAACAGAAAGGACACCCACACCAAAACCCCATCAGTATGTCACCATCATCAAAGACCAAAGGCAGATAAGACCACAAAGATGGGGAAAACGCAGTGCAGAAAAGCTGGAAATTCAAAAATTCAGAGCACATCTCCCCCTCCAAAGGAATGCAGCTCATTGCCAGCAATGGAACAAAGCTGGACGGAGAATGACTTTGACGAGTTGAGAGAAGGCTTCAGTTGATCAAACTTCTCAGAGCTAAAGGAGGAACTACGTAACCAGCGCAAAGAAACTAAAAGCCTTGAAAAAAGAATGGATGAATGGATAACTAGAATAATCAATGCAGAGAAGACCTTAAAAGAAATGATGAGAGATGAAAACCATGACACAAGAACTACGTGAAAAATGCACAAGCTTCAGTAACCGATTCGATCAACTGGAAGAAAGACTATCAGTGACTGAAGATCAAATGAATGAAATGAAGCAAGAAGAGAAATGTAGAGAAGAAAGAGTAAAAAGAAATGAACAAAGCCTCCAAGAAATATGGGATTATGTGAAAAGACCAAATCTGCATCTGATTGGTGTGCCTGAAAGTGACTGGGAAAATGGAACCAAGTTGGAAAACACTCTGCAGGATATCATCCAGGAGAACTTCCCCAACCTAGTAAGGCAGGCCAACATTCAAATTAAGGAAATACAGAGAACGCCACAAAGATACTATTCTTCCCTTGTAAGTAAAAATAAGTTACAACTACTTTTTTTGCTCCAACATGTGAGCATAGGTTGTTAGAAGCAGCCAGGCCACATCTTGAATGCTTTGCTGCTCAGACATTTTTCCAACAGAAACCCTAAATCATCACTTTCAAATTCAAACTTTCATGTATCTCTAGGGCATGAACAAAATTCAGCCAACCACTTTGCTAAGACAACATGCATGACCTTTGCTTTGGTCCTAATAAGTTTCTGATTTTCATCTGAGAGCTCCTCAACTCAGCCTTCACTGTCCAGATCACTATCAGTATTTTGGTCACAGCCATTCAACCAGTCTCTAAGAAAAACTCAACTTTCCCTCATTTTTCTGTCTTCTTCTGAGTCCTATAAACTCTTCCAACCTCTGCCTGTTTACCCAGTTACAAAGCTGATTCCACATTTTCAGATATTCTTATAACAATTTTCCACTCCTTTGTGCCAGTTTTCTGTATTAAGCTATGTTTGCATCACTATAAATACCTGAGAGTGGGTAATTTATTTTTTAAAAAGGAGGTTTAAGTGACTCATGATTCTACAGGCTGTAGAGAAGACATAGCACTGGCATGCACTTCTGAGGAGACCTCTGGAAGTTTACAGTCATGGCAGAAGTTGAAGCAGAATCTTGCACACCACAGGGCAAAAAAACAGGAGTGAAAAACAGAGGGGCAAGTTGTTACACACTTTTAAATGACCAGATATTATGGGAACTCACTCACTGTCATGAGGATAGTACCAAATGGGATGGTGCTAAGCCATTTATGAGTAATCCACCCCGATGGTTAAATCACCTTTCACGAGGCTTACCTCCAACATTGAGAATTACATTTAAATATGAGAGTTGGGAGGGGACACATACTGAAACCCTATTAGAGGAGTCTTTATGGTTTTCCAAATATAAGATTACATCATTGGCAAAGATGATAATTTGACTTATTTTCCAGTTGGGAGGCTTTTTATTGCTTTCTCTTGTCTGATTGCTCCAAATAAGACTTTCAGAATTATGTTGCATAACAGTGGTAAACGTGGATATTCTTGTCATCTTCCAGATTTTAGAGGAAAGACTTTTAGTTTTTCCCCACTTAGTATGAAACTAGCTGTGGGTCTGTCACATGTGACTTTTATTATGTTGAAATATGTTCTTCCCAAACCCAGTTTTCAAAGGGTTTTTTATTATTAAACAATATTAAACTTTATCAAATAATTTTAGCATAATGGAAATGATTATATGGATTTTTTCCTTCATTTTGTTTTGTTTTCTGTTTTGTTTTTTGACATGAAGTCTTCCTCTGTCACCCAGGCTGGAGTGCAATGGCATGATCTCGGCTCACTGCAACCTGCGCCTCTCGGGTTCAAGTGATTCTCCTGCCTCAGCCTCCCAAGTAGCTGGGATTATAGGTGCCCAGCACCGTGCCTGGATAATTTTTGTATTTTTAGTAGAGATGGGGTTTTGCCATGTTGGCCATGCTGGTTTTGAACTCCTGACCTCAGGTGGTCCACCCACCTCACTTCCCAAAATGCTGGGATTACAGGTGTGAGTCACTGCACCTGGCCCCTTCATTCTGTTTATATGATGTATCACATTGATTGATTTGCATGTTGAACCATCCTTGCATCCCTGGGATAAATTCCACTTGGTCATTATGAATTACCTATTTATGTATTGTTTAATTCAGTTTGCTAGGTTTTTTTTGCAAATTTTTGCTTCAATATTCTCAAATATGGGCCTGTAGTTTGCTTTTTAAATGTGTCTTTGTCTTGTTTTGATACCAGTTTAATACTAGCCTCAAAGAATGAGTTTGGAAATGTTCTTTCCTTCTCCATATTTCAGTCTGGTCCTACAGACTTTTTTTATTATGGCTTTAATTTTGTTACTTGTTATTGGTCTGTTCAGGTTTTGAATTTTTTCCTAGTTCACTCTTGGTAAGTTGTGTGTGTCTAAGAATTAATTTCCTCTAGGTTTTCTAATTTGTTGGCATACAATTACCTATAGTAGTCACTAATGATCCTTTGATTTTTCTGAAGCGTTACTTGTAATGTCTCGTTTTTCGCCTGATTTTATTAATTTGTATCTTCTCTGTTGTTTAGTTAGCCTGCCTAAATGTTTGTCAACTGTTTTACTTTTCAAAAAATCAACTTTTTGTTTCATTGATCTTTTGCATTGTTTTCTTCATTTTAACTTTATTTATTTCCACTCTATTTTCTATTATTTCTTTTCTTTTAATTTTGAGCTTGGTTTGCCCTTTTTATTCTAGTTAATTAAGATATATTGTTAGGTTATTTATTTGCAGCTTTTCTGCTGTTTATGTAAGCACTTACAGTTATAAATTTTCCTTTTATAATAATACCTGTTTTACTATATTCCATAGGTTTTGCTATGCTATGTTTCCATTATCATTTGTTTCAAGAAATTTTTTCCATTTTCTTTTTAACATTTTTATTGACCTACTGATCATTCAAGAGCATATTGTTTAAAGTCCACGTGTTTGTGTAGTTTCTGAAATTCATTTTTTAATTGATTTCTAGTTTGCTCCATTGTGGTCAGAGAAAATGCTTAATACTACTTCAATTTTTTTTAATGTTTTTAAACTTGTTACTTAACATATGGTCGATCCTTGAAAATAACCCATGTGTGGAGAAGAAGAATGTGTATTCTGCAGCTCTTGGGTGAAATTTTCTGTAAATATCAATTAGGTTCATTTGTTATATAGTGCAGATTAAATCTGATGTTTCTTCGTTGATTTTCTGTCTGGAAGGTCTATCCAATGACTAAAGTAGGGTGTTGAAGTGTCCAGCCATTATTGTATTGATGTCTCTTTCTTTAGCTCTTATAAATATTTGCTAGGTGCTTTAATGTTGGGTGCATATATATTTCCAATTATATCCTCTTGATGAATTGAGCTTTATTATTATATAATGACCTTCTTAATATCTTCCTATAGTCTTTTGTTGAAATATATTTTTGTCTGGTATAAGTAAGGCTATTTCTGCTCTTTTTTGGTTTCTATTGGCATGGGATAACTTTTTCCATCCTTTTATTTTCAGTCTAAATGTATCTTTATAGGTAAAGTATTTTTTTTTGTAAGTCACAAATCATTGTCTTGCTTCTCTATCCATTCATCCACTATTTGTCTTTTGATTGGAGTATTTACTTCATGTACATTCAATGTTATTATTGATAAGCACTTACTCCTACCATTGTTATTGTTTTCTGGTTGATTTTTGTCCTCTCATCATTCTTTTCTTTCTTCCCGTCTTCCTTTTAGTGGAGGTGATTTCTGTTGTAATATTATCTAATTTCTTGCTTTTTACTTTTTGTACATCTGTGGTATGCTTTTTGATTTGAAATTACCATGAGGCTCAAATATAATGTCTTATAACACATCATTTTAGACTATCGACAATTTAACATTGATTTCATAAACAAAGACACAAGCAAAGCAACTAATAAAAACTCTACACTTTAACTCCATTACCGTTCTTTTAAACTTTTTATTGTTTCTCTTCCTTCCCTATTTTACTGTCTATGTCTTAGGAATATGTTGTAGTTATTTTTTATTGGCTTATTACTCTTTCTATTTGAGATTTTTGCACACCATAATTACCATGTTATAATATTCTGTGTTTTTCCATGTGCTATTACTAGTGAGTTTTGTACCTTCAGATGATTTCTTATTGCTTACTCACTTTTTTCCTTTCAGGTTAAGAACTCCCTTTAGCATTTCTTGTAGGATAGGTCTGGTGTTAATGAAATACTTCAGTTTTTGTTTGTTGGGAAAAGTTCTTATTTCTCCGTCAAGTTGAAAGGTCTTTTTGCCAGATACGTTATTCCTTTTTCTTCCTTTAACTTTTTAAATATGTCGTGCCATTCTCTCAGCCTGTAAACTTTCCCCTGAAAAGTCTGCTGTCAGCTGTACTGGAGTTCCGCTGAATATTATTTGTGTCTCTTCTCTCGCTGCTTTTAGAATCATTTCTTTATCCTTAACCTTTGGGAGTTCAGTTAAGTGCCTTGAGGGGGTTTTCTTTGGATTAAATCTGCTTGATGTTATGTAACTTTCTTGCACTTGAATGTTGATATCGAATGTTGGGGAATTGTTTAATATTATTTAATATATTTTAAATAAATGTTTAACTCATCTCTTTTTCTACCACCTCTTTAAGGCCAATAACTCTTAGATTTTGATTTTGAAGTTATTTTTTAGATTCTGTAGGCATGCTTTATTTTTTATTCTTTTTTGTCTCCTCTGACTTTGTCTTTTCAAATAGTCTGACTTCGAGTTCACTAAATCTATCTTCTCCTTGATCAATTCTTTTAAGTAATTTTGATGAATTCTTCAGTATGACAATTGCATTTTAACTTCAGAATTTCAGCTCTATTCTTTTTATTTCAATCTCATTGTTAAATTTATCTGATAGAATCTTGAATGCCTTCTCTGTGTTATATTACATTTCTTTGAATTACCTCAACCAGCTATTTCGGATTTCCTGTATGAAAGGTCACATATCTCTGTTTTTCCAGGATTTGTCCCTGGTGCCTTTTCTAGCTTGTTTGGTGAGGTCATGTTTTCCTGGATGGTCTTGATACTTGTAGATGTTCATCTATATCTGGTCATTGAAGAGTTCAGTCTTTATTGTAGTCTTCACAGTCTGGGCTTGTTTGTGCCCATTATTTTTGGGAATGCTTTCCAGGTATTCAGAGACTTAAGTCCCAAACCCACAGTAGTTTATGCAAACACGTACTGCGTTGGTGGCCTTGGATTAACATTAAGAAAAAATCTCTTGATTTATCAAGTAGAGACTCTTGTTCTTTTCCCTTACTTTCTCTCAAACCAGCAGAATCTCTCTTTCTGTGCTGAGGCATGTGGAGCTGGAGTTGGGGTAACATAAGCACCCCTGTGGCCACCACCACTGAGACTGTGCTGGTTCACACCTGAAGTAGGCACAGAACTTGGTCTCACCCAAGGCCCACTGTAACCACTACTTGGCTGCCATATAAGTTTACTCAAAGCCCTAGGACTCTTTGATTAATAGATGGCAAAGCCAGCCAGGTTTGTGTCTCTGCCTATAGGGCGGCAAGTTCCCCTAGCCATAAGTGGGTCCGTAGATGCTACCTGGGAGCCAGAGATTAAAGTATAGAATCTTCACAATTTATCTGCTCTTCTGTTTACTGTAGCTAACGTGGCACTTAGGGCATAAGACAAAGTATTTTCTACTCTTCCTTCCCCTGTCCGCAGGCAGAGGAGCCTCTCCTACGACTGCCAACACCACTGGCCCATGGCGGGGGGTTCTGCCAAATCATATCAATTTCTCACTTAAAGCCCAAGGACTCTTTGGTTAGCTTGTGATAAATTCTGCAATGCCTGGGACTTGACCTTTGGCCCAGGGCAAGTGCAGAAATGCTGATCCAGCCCCTAGGCCTGGACTCAGGGACTCTAAGAATCTGCTTGGTGCTCTACCCCACTGTGGCTGAGCTGGTATATCAGGTGCAACACAGAGTTCCCTTTACTTTCCCCACTGCTTTACTCAAACAGAAGAAGTCTTTCACCGTAGCTACTACAGCTGGAAATGTGCTGGGTCACACCTGAAGTTAGCACTTCTCAGAGCCCAGTGCCCATGGTGTATTGGCTGGGTATCACTGTTTTTATTCTGGGTGCAGGGGTTCTTTAGTCAGCAGGTGATGAACTCTGTCAGGTCTTTACTGACATGGCAGCACTGAGTTTAATGTTAAGTCCCCCAGGTACTGTGCTCTCCCTCTCCCAAATTCACAGGTTTCTCTGTGTTGTGTGGCTGCTGCTGTAGGGGGGGTGGGGGAGTGGTGTTGTGAGCACTCCCTTAGATGCTCTGGCTGGTGTCTCAGTAGGCCACATTCTTCCCACCCTCCACATTCCACTGGCTCCAAGCCCAGCTTGGAGTATGACTTGCCTAACAACTGAAGTCTTTGTGGCCTATATTGCCCCTTCAGTTCTCTTAAGGTCCAGTAGCACTTCAACTCATGATGCCAAGGCTTGTAAAGACTCAAGCGCCCAACACTGAGATGGGAGATTTTCCTCTTGCTAGGGCCAATCCAATTTCCCCCTCTATTAGCAGATGTCAGCTGAGTACAATCTGGTTCTGCTTTTTACTGTGACAAGGTAGTATTGAGTTTATTCCAAAGTCTCACAAACTGTGCTCTCCCTCTCCCGAACATACAGTCTCTGCACCATGTGGCCACTACTGGTTGTTGAAAAAGAGGTGGCATCTATGCTTCTAGACTGTCATTTTTTTGTCTTCTCCAATGTCTCTTTCAGTGACCTGAAGTTAATGCCAGGTACTGTGATTGCTAACCTAATTTTTGGTCCTTTTGGCAGTGCTTCTTGAATGTAGTGAGTTGTGAAAATTTGGTGTTTTTGTGTGGGGGATGAGCATTGTAGGCTTCTATTCTGCCTTCTTACTCTGTTCTGCTTTAAATTTTTTAGATTCGGGGAGTACGTTTTCAGGTTTGTTGCATGGATATATTGTGATGCTGAGCTATGTGGGATATTGTTGATCTCATCACTAAGGAAGTGAGCATAGCACCCATAGTTTCTCACCCCCTGCCCTCCTTCTCCCCTCCTTCATCCAGTAGTTGTGTCTATTGTTGACATCTTTATATTCATGAGGACCCCAAGTTTAGATCCTGCTTATAGGCAAGAACATGTGGTATTTGGTTTTCTGTTCCTGTATTAATTTCCTTAGGATAATGGCCTCCAGACATATGCATGTTGCTGCACAGGACATGATTGTATTATTTTTAATGTGTGCATAGTATTTTATGGTATATATATGGCACATATTTCTATCAAATTTATTGATTCACACATAAGTTAATTTCATGCCTTCCCTAATGTGAATAGCAATATGATAAATATACAAGTGCATGTGGGGTTTCCTTTTGTATAATTTTTAATTTTCTTTTGGATATATACTCAGTAATGGAACTGCTGGTTGAATGGTACTTCTGTTTTAAAGTCTTTGAAAAATCTCCAAACTGCTTTTCACAGTGGCTGAACTAATTTACATTCTCACCAACAGTGTGTAAGCATTTTATTTTCTCTGAAGTCTAACCAGAATTAGTTATTTTTTTACTTTTTAGTAGTAGCCATACTGAATAATATGAGATGGTATCTTACATCAATTTGCATTCTCTGATGATTAGGGATGTTGAACATTAAGAAAACCATGTCATTAAAACTTTGACAAGAGACATAAGCAGATACTTCTCAAAAGAAGACATACAAGTGGGATTCTTATTCTACCACAATAAGCTGCCTTTCCTTTGAAAAATACAAAGACCATTTGAAAATTCACTTTAGTTTAAAGCGATTGATGGCGATTTCCCCTTCTCCATCTCCTTTTCTCATTTGTGATTTTTTTCCTGATCATTATGAATCCACTCAGCAGAGTAACCTCCACTCTTAATCTGTGTGAATTGTGCTGATGAGCTAGTCAGCTCTCTTAAAATCACCAACAAAAAAGTTTTAAATTGCCTAGTTGGTAATACATTTTTAGCATGCCACAGGATACTCTTAGAACAATGACTTCTGGTCCAGGCATTATGGATTATGATTAGTTTTCTGGATTTCTATAAGCTTTGAAATTAAGAGGTATAAATCTAAAATAAATTGGACTTCATACTATTTACACATTTATTGGGTTTGTTAATTATTCCATAGGAAAACAAATGAAAGACTTTTGTAGAATTCAATTCTGTTTTACCATATTTAAGGTTACAAGAAGGGAATTATATTGATGTAATTGACAGACTGAATTAACCTGGGTCATCACATGTGATATTTCTAGTTTTTTAATGGTACTGACATTCTTTTCAATATGTCCATGTGTAGCTTGGGTTTCTGGGGGAGACATGAGTAGCTAGTACTATCCATCTAAAACATAATGTCCATTAGTTGGAATAATGGTGTGATAAGATAGTCTTCAAAATGATGCCCTCAATTTCTTTCCTCCCTCCGTGCACATGCTGCTCTTTATATTGACAGGTAAAGTCTAGTCTCCCATTTCTTGAATCTGTGCTGGTCACAATGACTTGCTTTACCAATAGGATGCAGCAGAAGTCATATTCTAGGACCTCCAAGGCCAGCTCATAAGAAGCTGTGTAGTATTTGCCTGTGTGTCTTGGGACCAACTCCCACGTCATGAGGACTCCAGGTAACATGGAGAGTCAGACAGCTATCACACACAGCAGCCAATGTGCACTGCCAGCCAGGTGAGTAACCACCACACACAGCAGCCAGTGTGCACTGCCAGCCAGGTGAGTAACCTGTCCAGGCTCTTTAGCCTAGCTGAGCTTTCAGGGGACTCCAGGAGCAGCCAACCAACTGCAACTGCAAGAAAGACTCCAAAAGAGAACTTTTGTAGCACCTGTCAACCCACAAAACCATGAGAAATAATGTTATTTAAAATTACTAAACAAATAATAACAATAAACAGTATTAAACAATGAATAATTCCTTAAGTTTTGGAATAGCTTACTATTCAGCGAGATAGCTAGAACAAGTACTAAATGTTGCACAATACTGAAGAAGTATAAGTTTATATTTCTTCTATACTGAAGTATACTTCTATACTGAAGAAGTATAAAGTATAAGTAATATACTTTATATTTTAAAGCCATTGACATTTCTGGACAGAGTGTAAAAGTGAGCAGTGATTAAATGATTCCCAAGAGAACTTGTCTGTTGTATCTCAACATCCTCATTTACCAATGGGAGCTGTATTTTGTTTTTGGAAAATATACATTTTAACGTTTATTTTTAAAAATGTACTAACAATGATTTAGAAAGGCATATGCTACTTTGAAAAAAAATTGAGAACCAGAAAAGTGTAAACCTTAAGCTTCTAATCACATTTATGTTATTTAACCCATAAATCCAAAGTCTGATGGCAAATATGTTTATGTAACACTGATATCTGAATAAACAAACAGTTTTATTTTTAAAGGATAGGCCTTATAATTGGTATGATGTTGAGATGGCTCCAGGGGATGGGCTCATCACTATAATAATATTTCCTCTTTAATACTTTGACAACCAGAGAGTCTAAAACGGGATTACACAGCAGGAATAGAATCAGAGTGTCTAAAACCGGGTTACACAGCAGGAATAAAATCAGAATGACACTTATGTTGCAGCAGCAGGATTGGAATTCTTGCTGTTAGGGTTGGTGGTAGCAAACTCAATATGGGTGGCTTCTGCTTCATGCTTAGATGGTGTGTTGGAACATTTCCTGTTTAGAACTTTCTAACGCTTCCTGACTAGAGCTGTTTACAATAGAAACAAACCCCTATGACTTTGAATTCAGCCAATTTATTGTTATAATTTGTTCATATGTTTCTACTTTTTAGAGTGTGGCTTTCATGTAGACAGGAATTGTATCTTATATCTCTTTTTCTTCAGCAGCTGTGTGCCTGGCACTTAGTTGAATTGTCAGGTTTGTTGAATAAGTGAAGTAAAATTATACCAGAAGTAAAGTATTAAATGTCTCCGTTTTACTCAGAAAACATATAGCTAAGTAAGATGTATGAATCAATTCACTCACTTATTTAACAAACATTTATTAAGTGACTACAGTATGCTATGAGCTAGGAATATGGCAGTAAACAAATCTCACCTTGTCTCGAACTTCAATGGATCCAGGAGTCTCTAGAAGCTTAATTCTTGCTCAATCAGCAATTCCTTTTCACTGAAGACTTGACAAGAAGGTTTGAGAAGGCAAGAGTGTGTGAACTCAGCAGATGTTTGTGATGCACCTACTATGTGTCAGGAGCTGTAATGTCGCAGGGTCTGCCTGTGTCTCCTAGGAAAGGTGAACACTGGAAACATTATTTTAAGCAACAAAAAATGCCAAGTATGCCAAGTGATGCAGAGGGAAAGCACTGGGTCTCAAGAGTATAACAGGCACTCAGCCTAGCGTGGGGTCCAGGTGTCTCCAGCATGGTGTCCTCCTAGGTCGTGGTTGTCCCTCCTTGTTGCTCCTGCTGTCTTCTTCAGCTACATCTGTTTCTCTGCATTTCCTCATTTTACAGTGTGTGGGATGCAGTTATCTCTGAACAGGACTAGGCAACTGTACTCCTGTTACGCTGTGCTTGATGCTCTGCATTGATGTACACTGGACCCAGGTTTCTCTGGTGGACTGCTTGGGCCATTCTTGTCATCTGGCTCTGAAGACTTTGTTCGCAGAGGTGCACTTACCAGATGGGGAAGCCAGAGATCTGAGGTCCTCTGCTGAGGCCACTCTCACCTGCATATCTTCCCTGACATATCTAACAGATGAAGCTCAGGTGAGTGATGCACTTCAGGCCACAGTGTGGACCATGTACAATTCTTCAAGCTCCAGCTTCAACTCTCCTTCTTATTGGTCTCTCAGGACAGTATATTTAGATGGAAGTAAATGAAAATAATGTTATTAGGGGATAAAATTAAAATCAATCCCATCTGTAGAAAAGGAAGTAGATTATTTGTGAACTGTAATACTTTATTTTTAGTGAGAAATCACCTTAAAACTTGGAACCTGGATACAAGATAATTACTTCATTCTGCAAATGTTTAGTAGCAAACTATCTGCCAGGACTGTGCTAGGTACTAGGGATACATGGTTGAATACATAGTATAAACATACTTTGGAGTGTCAGGTAGTTTCATATAAATGGCTTATGCAGTATATAGATGCTGTGGTAAAAAGAGACTTCTGAGATGCACAGAGGACCGACAATAAAGGGTCTTGGAATGGTGGATAAATGTGTTTGGATGTTTCACTCAGGGCTGCTGAAGTTTTTGAAGGTCAGTGGCCTCAGGATTTTGGCATTTTCAGGCCCTGCTAAGTAGTTTGTTTCTAGCTGGTTATTGGCCACCATTACTGATCATCAACTGGCTCTGTCTGATTCAGCAATCGCAATCCCACCACTGGGTATTTACCCAAAGGAAAAGAAATCAATGTATCAGAAAGATACCTGTACTTGTTGTTTGTTGCAACACTATTCACAGTAGCACAGATATAAAATGAACCTAAATGTCCATCAACAGGTGATTGGAAGAAGAAAATGTAGAAAATATACGCAATGAAATACTATTCAGGCATAAAAAACAATAAAATTGTAACTTTTGCAGGCACATGGATGGAACTGGAGGCCATTATTGTAAGCAAAGCAAGCCAGACACAGAGTAAACATCATATTTTATCACTCATAAGTGGGTGCTAAAAGATGTGTAGGTATTGACATAGAGAGTGGAATAATAATGGAGACTCAGCAGGGTGAGGGGATGGACGGGGTGAATAGTGAGAAATTACTTACTGAGTACAATGTGCATTATTCCAGTGATGGATACCGTAAAAGTCCTGACTTCACTATGCTTACAGCAAAATGGCACTTGTAACCCATAAATTTATACACAAAAATCTTAGACCTCTCTCTCTTCTCTCATAAGCCTCGGAGCTCAGTGATCCCCCTTGGATCTCCTCAGCCTGCTGAGTTTTGACTTTCTTACCTAAGGCGATTTTGGGCAGAGACAAGGGAGTGTTTCAGGAGGATGTTCTCAGGCACACTGCTTCTGAAGAAACATTGGAAACTCTTCTAGTGGCTTTTATCTATTCACTGCTTTAAGCAAGGAATAAAACATCTGTGGCTAAATTTTTAAAAACTTTGTTTCCCACCCACCCTTCAGACCTGACAAAAGAGATTTTAGGATTTTAAGGGAACAGCTTTTTCCTGACCCAAAAGAGCACAGTTGTGCAAAGACCAAGGTCACGTAAGTACCTTTTCCCCATCTGTAACATAACTCTCAGATACTGTTCCCACAGCTGGAATCAGTACAATGTTTTGACTGAGGTATTGGAAAAGCCTATGAGCTCATTATCATTTGAACATATAATATAAAATTTAGACAGAATTTTATTTGAAAGATTTGTTTACAAAATTTTTAGTTAACTGATTTATATTGTGGTTATTTCAAACAACAAAAATCAGGTTGTCGTGTTGTAAGCTAGAAATATTTACAATAACACATAGTCTTGATTATCTCACATGATGAATTGAAGATTAAAGCAAAATAATTTATCTTAGGGAACTTTGTGACAGTTTCTGTTTCACTTTGCCTAATAATGACTTCAAACTGTTGTGCATATACAGAGAACTCCTGACTAAAGAGACTTATTTTGACTATTGCACTACGTTGCTTATTGTAACTTTTTAAGACCTAGAGGAACATACATTTAGTCTCAGTTGACCAACTAAATGTTATGGAGTCGGTTTCTGTGTTATGTGCTGAGCGCTGAAGGAACAGTGGAGACAAGGCTGCTGCCCTCGCAGAGTCTGGGGGAGAAAACCTGATGGAGTGTGGCAGGGAACACACTGGGAGCATCCCAGGATGCCAAAAGCACACACAAATGGAACACCTGCCTCAGAACGGGGGAGGGTCAGACAAGGAGAGGTGTCAGGAATAACGAGGAAAGTTTGATCTGCAGGAATAGAAACACACTTGAGAAATCCATGGGGAATGAAAAGAGCATGGCTGAGCAGCAGCAGATTGTCAAGAAGGAAATCAAGAAGGAGCAGCCAAAGAGGTTGATGGAGAACAGGAGAAAGAAGGTGACACTGAAGCCAAGGAAAGGAAAGTGTTTCAACATTTCTGGAAAAAATGACATGCTCTGTCTTAACCTTGCTCTTTTATGAATCAGATGGCCACATTCGAGGTTCTGAGAAGCCCAGCACTAAAGATGTTTCTTTTAGTTTGCTTAATCCAGCATTTGCAGAATATTCTGGGCTCAGTGTGTGTGTGTGTGTGTGTGTGTGTGTGCGCGCGCGTGCGCGCGCGCGCCTGTGTGTTCCACTAATATCTCACTGGGGCTAGTGCTTTATACAACATAATTTTTAAAACACTGGTTTTATCTATACTATGTTCAGCTGCAGCAACACCTACAAAGGTCAACTTTGATCATGTGTCTTAGTTACTAAAGAAAACAAAACAAACTAATTAATAAAGCCCACCCTGCAGTGGCTCTTCCCTACCTGTACAATGGAGCCCACCTGGGTTGGCCTGGGTGCCCTGTGCTGACATGGCCATGCTGCAGTCTGCCTGTTCCTTTGCCTCCCCTTTCCTCCTGGAGAAGGTAGGGATGCTCTGAGCTTTGACCAGCATGGAACATGTGTCCTTCTCCTAAAGCAGACCATGTTTTCCTGAGTCCTCTTTAATCTCTTTTAAGGGTATTGATCAAACAATTTATATTTTCTAGCCTCTCCTTGTCTCCCCTTCCAATTTCCATACAGAGATCTGACCTTTCCTTAAAGCTTTTGGTCAGATCTCACCCTGTATGCAGTTTTCCTGCCACTTCTGCAATGTACATACTTTCCTGGTGCATTAATTGTGGGGGAAAGGAAGAGAGATCCGACTGTTACTGTGTCTATGAAGACAAAGGAAGACATAAGAAACTCCATTTTGATCTGTACTAAGAAAAATTCTTCTGTTTTGAGATGCTGTTAATCTGTAACCTTAGCCCCAACCTTGTGCTCACAGAAACATATGCTGTATTGACTCAAGGTTTAGGGGATATACAGCTGCGCAGGATGTACTTTGTTAAAAATGTGTTCGCAGGCAGTGTGCTTGGTAAAAGTCATCGTCATTCTCCATTCTCTATTAACCAGGGACACAATGCACTGCAGAAAGCCACAGGGACCTCTGCCCAAGAAAGCCTGGGTATTTTCCTGGTTTTCCACCCCTGAGACAGCCTGAGAAATGGCCTCATGGGAAGGTAAAGACTTTACAGTCTCCCTGCCCGACACCTGTAAAGGGTCTGTGCTGAGGAGGATTAGTGCAAGAGGAAGTCCTCTGCAGTTGAGATAAGAAAGCATCTGTCTCCTGCTCATCCCTTGGAATTGAATGTGTTGGTGTAAAACCCAACCATACATTCTATTTACTGAGATAAGAGCAAACCACCCTTTGGCTGGAGGGGAGACAGGCTGGTGGCAATACTGCTCTGCCACTCTTTACTGCACTGAGATGTTTGTGTAAAGTTAAACATAAATGTGGCCTACGTGTACATCCAGGCACAGCGCCTTTCCTTAAACTTATTTATGACACCGATTCCTTTGCCCAGGTTTTCCTGCTGACCTTCCCCCTACCATTACCCCATAGTCCTGCCACATCCCCCTCACTGAGATAGTAGAGACAGTGATCAATAAACACTGAGGGAACTCAGAGACCAGTGCCAGTGCAGGCCCTCACTTGCTGAGCGCCAGTCCCCTGGGCCCACTTTTCTTCCTCTATACTTTGTGTCTTATTTCTTTTCTCAGTCTCTCGTCTCCACCTTGTGAGAAATACCCACAAGTGTGGAGGGGCAGGCCCCCTTCATTAATTATGCCATACCAGCTCAGGTTTTTCATTTATATATCGATTTATGTCATCTTTTTTTCTTAGAGCTTAGTTCACTTATTTATTCAGCCTTTCCACAATATAATTGTATGTCATAATTTTATATTTATTTTCATTGGTATTTATATATGTCTTTCTTGCAAAAATGGAGACTTTCTAAGTATATCTTCATTGACGTTGAAAGAACAAAGTTTTAAGTCTTGGTTTCAGCCAAAAGGAGTTCCCTGCATATCCAGGAGGGAATGAAACACTTGCATTGTTGCGTTAGATATTCTTACAGAGAAAGAGAACCACTTGAAATGGAAAATTGCTAACTTTGCCTCAGGGAGACCAGGTTGATTCACTGAGAAAGTCTGAATTGGTTTAGAAAGCATGGTTCTGAGTTTTCTAGGAGAAGGAGAAAAGTTAGGGTAGGGCATAAGAAGTAAAGGCCACATCAAAAAGTTAGAAAGATCTTAAATTAACAACCTAACATCACAACTGAAAGAATTAGAGAAGCAAGAAGAAATCAACCACAAACTTGCAGAAGACAAGAAATAACTAAAATCAGAGGTGAATTGAAAAAATTGAGACAAGAAAAACTGTTCAAAAGATCATTTAATCAAGGTTTCTTTAAAAAATTAATAAGATAGGCACTAGCTAGACTAATAAAGAAGAAAAGAGGGAGAATTCAAATAAACACAATTAGAAATGATGAAGGGAATGTTACCACTGATGCCACAGAAATAAAAATAACAATCAGCAACTACTATGAACACCTCTACATACACAAACTAGAAACCCTAGAAGAGATGAATACATTCCTGGACACATACACCCTCTCAAGACTGAACCAAGAAGAAATTCAGTCTCTGAACAGACCAATTATGAGCTCCAAAAATTGAATCAGTAATAAATAGCCTAACAGCCCCCCAAAAAAGCCCAGGACCTGATAGATTAACAGTCAAATTTTAACAAATATACACAGAAGAGCCAGTACCATTCCTACTAAAACGATTTCAAGAAATAGAGGAGAAGGGATTCCTCCCCAACTTGTTCAATGAGGCCAGCATCATCCTGATACCAAAGTCTGGCAGTGACACAACAAAAAAAGAAAGCTTCAGGCCAGTATCCTTGATGAACATCTACTCAATAATCCACAACAAAATCCTTGCAAACCGAATCCAGCAACACATTGAAAGGCTAATTCACCACAGTAAAGTAGGCTTCTTCCCTGGAATGGAAGTTTGGTCCATCATGGGCAAATCAATAAAATGTGATACATAACATAAATAAAACTAAAGACAAGAACCACGTGATTGTCTCAATAGATACAGAAAAGGCTTTCAGTAAAATTCAACAATCCTTCATGTTAAAAACTCTCAATAAATGAGGTATTGAAGGAACATACCTCAAAATAATAAAAGCCAGCTATGACAAACTCACAGCCAACATTATACTAAGTGAGCAAAACCTGGAAGCCTTCTCCTTGAAACTCGGCACAAGACAAGGATGCCTCTCTCACCCTCCTATTGAACACAGTATTAGAAGTTCTTGCTGGAGAAATCAGACAAGAGAAAGAAATAAGGGTTATTTAAATAGAAAGAGAAGTCCAACTACCTCTGTTTGCAGACAACATAATTCTCTATCTAAACCCTATAGTTGTTACCCAAGAAGCTCCTTAAGCTGATAAACAACTTCCACAAATTTCAGGATACAAAATCAATATACAAAACTTGCTAGCATTCTTATACACCAAGAAAAGCCAAACTGAGAGCCAAATCAGAAAGGCAATTTTATTCACAATTTCCACAAAAAGAATAAAATACCTAGGAATACAGCTAACCAAGGAGGTGAAAGATCTCTACAATGCAAATTACAAAACACTGCTCAAAGAAGTCAGAGAAGACACAAACAAATGAAAAATTATTCCACATTAATGGAGAGAAAGAATTAATATGATTTAAATGGCCATACTGCCCAAAGTTATTCCTATTAAACTACCAATGACATGCTTCATGGAACTAGAAAAGGCTATTTAATAATTCCTATAGAACCAAGAAAGAACCTAAGTAGCCAAGGCAATCCTAAGCAAAAAGAACAGAGTTTGAGGCATCACATTACCCAACTTCAAACTATACTACAGCACTACAATAACTAAAACAGCATGATACTGGTACAAAAACAGACACACACACCAACAGAATAGAGATCAGAAATAAGACCACACACCTACAACTATCTAATATTTGACAAAGCTGGCAAAAACAATGGGGAAAAGACTCTCTATTCAATAAATGGTTCTGGGATAACTGGCTAGCCATATGCAGAAGATTGAAGCAGAACTTCTTCCTTACACCATATAAAAAAATCAACTCAAGATGGGTTAAAGACCTAAAAGTAAAGCCCAAAATTATAAAGCCCTGGAAGATAACCTAAACAATACCATCCTGGACATAGAAACAGGCAAAGATTTCATGATAAAGTCACCAAAAACAATTACAACAAATGCAAATATTGACAAGTGGGATCTATATTAAACTTAAAAGCTTCTGCTCAGCAAAAGAAATTATCGATAGAGTGAATAGACAACCTACAGAATGAAAAAACATATTTACAAACTATGTGTCTGATAAAGGTCTAACATTCAACATAAGGAACTTAATAAATTTACAAGAGAAAAACAAACAATGCTATTAAAAAGTGGCCAAAGAATTGTCTATTCATGTCCTTAGCCTACTTTTTGATGGGATTGTTTGCTTTTTTCTTGCTAATTTGTTTGGGCTCGTTGCAGATTCTGGATATTAGTCCTTTGTCAGATATACAGATTGTGAAGATTTTCTACCATTCTATAGATTATCTGTTTACTCTGCTGACTGTTCCTTTTGCCATGAAAAAGCTCTTAATTAAATCCCACCTATTTATCTTTGTTTTTCTTGCATTTGCTTTTGCGTTCTTGGTCATGAAATCCTTGCCTAAGCCTATGTCTAGAAGGGTTTTTTCGGCGTCATCATCTAGAATTTTTGTAGTTTCAGGTCTTAGATTTAAGTCCTTGATCCATCTTGAGTTGATTTTTGTATAAGGTGAGAGATGAAGATCCAGTTTCATTCTCCTACATGTGGCTTGCCAATTATCCCAGCACCATTTGTTGAGTAGGGTGTTCTTTCCCCACTTTGTTTTTGTTTGTCTTGTCAAAAATCAGATGACTGTAAATATTTGGATTAATTTCTGGGTTTTCTATTATACTCTGTTTGTCTCTGTGCCTATTTTTATACCAGAACCATGCTGTTTTGGTGACTATGGTCTTATAATTTGGAATCAGGTAATGTGATGCCTTCTGATTCATTCTTTTTGCTTAGTATTGCTTTGGCTATGCAGGCTCTTTTTTGGTTCCATATGAATTTTAGAATTGTTTTTCTTTTTTTTTTTTCTTTTTTTTTGAGACGGAGTCTCACTCTATCGCCCAGGCTGGAGGGCAGTGGCGCAATCTCGGCTCACTGCAAGCTCCGCCTCCCGGGTTCACATCATTCTCCTGCCTCAGCCTCCTGAGTAGCTGGGACTACAGGCACCCACCACCACGCCCGGCTAATTTTTTTGTATTTTTAGTAGAGACGGGGTTTCACCGTGTTAGCCAGGATGGTCTCGATCTCCTGACCTCGTGATCCACCCGCCTCGGCCTCCCAAAGTGCTGGGATTACAGGCATGAGTCACCGGGCCTGGCCAAGAATTGTTTCTTCTAGTTCTGTGAAGAAGGATGGTGGTGAGACACCATCTCACACTAGTCAGAATGGCCATTATTAAAAAGTCAAAAAATAACAGATGCTGGCAAAGTTGTGGAGAAAGACCACACATACACTGTTGGTGGGAGTGTACATTGGTCCCACCATTGTGGAAAGCAAAATGGTAATTCCTCAAAAGAGCTAAAAGCAGAACTATCACTTGAACCAGCAATCTCATTACTGGGTATATACCCAGAGGTATATAAACTATTCCATCATAAAGACATAAGCACGTAAGTGTTTATTGCAGCACTATTCACAATATTAAAGGCATGGAATCAACCTAAATGTCCATCAATGACAGATTGGATAAAGATAATATGGGACGTTGTGGAGGAAAAGTTAAGTATTAAATTTGAACTCAATTGAACATGGACACAAACAATGGTCACTAAGTCCCAGAACAAGTTGTGTGAGCCCTTGAGGCATTCATTCAGCAATGTTTCAGAGAAATCGTTATTGAAAAATGACAATTTCAAAAACAAGTTCACTTTTTGTGTTCCTCGAGCCCAGTCATGGAGGGCCCTCATGACTGGGCCTCATGTCAAACAACTTGTTGCAAAAAGAGCTAGGTTCCCAGACCACGCTGAAGCTTCATGGAACCTCTCCTCATCTCTGCATGGACTAGTGGCCAACTCTGGACCCCAGGCTGTTGCTTCCCGGTCTGGTGATGAATCCTCCATCATCTAGTGAGTGTAAATATGTGTGTGTGTGTGTGTATACACACATACACATATATATATATATGTGTGTATATACACACATACATATATATGTGTATGTGTGTATATATATATCTTTTCCCTTCTCCCCTTCCCATTACAATTTGTTTATTATATCATTTGCTTATTGCATAGCTGGGTCCTTCTAAAGAGGACCAAAACAAGACAATTGTCTATGGATAGCAAACAGTTTTAGGGCAGCCATAGTCAAAGACACAATTGACAAGGAAATTTGTTACTTCTGTGGCACAAAATAATGTAATATAACAATTACAATTATTACCAATAATGTACACTAAGTCATATCAGAATTATAGGAGTTTCCCATAATTTTAGAACACATACCAATAACATATTTATACAAATACAGTCCAAAGAAAATGAAACACAATTTCATACTTGACAATGCTTTCTGTATAATTTTTATACCAAATAAGCCAAATTATGTCATTTTTGGACTTTAGGGAACCTAGTATCTTAAATGATTAGGACAGAAAAATATATAATTTATAATTTGATTTTGGAAAGTTTGTCAGATATCAAAGGTTTAAAACACTTCATATCGCAGGTCATTGTAAAATAAGTCACTGATTTGACCAAAGTAATAGCTCAAGGATTTAACAAAAAGGCAAAAGTCTTCATTGTTTGGGAGAGGAGACTTAATTTTCAAACAATAAGCCCTAATTTAAAACAACAGCAGGAAGCTAATTACATTTTTCAACATTTTATATAAACAATCTATAAAATTTTAATATTGACCATAACATATAACTTCCATAAGCCTTTTATAACCTTTATTAAGGAGTCAGTAATGCTTCAAGAAAACCTGTCAATCTGACACAGGGCCCACATGCTGGTCTTGCATCAGTGTGCCTTTGACAGTAATGATTAATTTACAGAGAAACTCAATGTATTTCCTCTCTTAAAACTGGCCCTTACAATCTCACATGCCCATGCCAGTCCCTGGACCCTGAGGAGTTGAACAACTTTAATTTCTGCATCTCAGGAATGTAGTTCATTTTGATTGGCATCTTCTGCAGGGCCTGAAGATGAGGCTTGAATTCCTGTCAGTGTTTAAGATTTAGCAGAACTTGGTGTCCTTTTTAGACCCAGGACTCAAAGCCCTGTTACTTCATGTCACAAGGACTTCAAAAGAACATACAGAAAGATACATGGATGTATAACCTTAATTTAAGAAAATTTTTTTCAATCTCAGTTTTTTTCTAAGCAAACCAAAATTTAGTAGTAATGGCAATGAGTTCAATAAACCATGAAATGTTAGACCAGTTACCAAAAGGCAGAAGAAAAGACCTTTGGCACTGAACAGAATATTACGATGAAAGAAAACATTTCCTTTAGACCTTTAAGAGAACATTGTTAGCATCAGGCCACAACAAACAGAACTTGAGGAAAAAAACTTATATGAGCTGAAAATGAGTTGAAAGGGAGCATTACTATTTTGCACCCTTTCAAAGGGGAGAGAAAATAAAAAATGGTGAGATGCAATAGAAGTTGAACTTTGGGTTGAAAAAAATTAGAGTCTCTTATAATTTATTAAGAGTAAATCAATCCCTTAAGAAAATTTCATTGCTCTAACCAGTTATTTAGTGTATAAGTGTTTTTTGTTTGTTTGTTTTTTGCATTAAGCCCAATCTCTAGAAAGACTATTATAATTTCCCTTTAATTATAGACAACTTAATCATATAAGGTTTTTGGTTTGTTTGGTTTTTTTTAATCTTCTTATTGTGGCTTACACAGACTATTCATGATATGCTTGGATTTTCTGGTCTGTCCTGAACCTCTCTTTCTTAAACAACCAGTCATTTTATTTTAGGACTATGTTTACCATATAAGATTCTTTCTCATATAAAATTATGTCTCTTTAAGCTTTCTTAAAAGAAAAACACCTCTTTATTTTTATAACTTTCTTTACATCTCTCTTATTTCCTGGTTCCTTTTACTTTGTTTTATACATAACCTTTAAATAAACCTTGAATTAGACAAATATTGTTCACCTTTTTTAAAAGGATACACATTTTCTTAGAAAGAATGTTTTTCTACAATATATTTTTATTGGAAAATACTCAAATAATGAAATATCTATTATTTAATTTAATATAACTTAGGATTCCAGATTATGAGTTTGTCTACAAGTATTTGTCCCATTACATTTGCCTAATTATTTTATTGTAATTGTTTACCTAGATTATTTATGAAAACTGCAGTGGTCATCATTTAAAGTTATGGAACTGCCATTGCAAAATCATAACTGAGACAGTGAGAAAGATCTGACCTAACCAACTCCATCTTGCTTCTAACCGCCAAACCGTCCTTGTCCATTCCTGGGTGGAGGCTGAACTAACTTTAGGAGGAATGTAGTTTACAGTTTAGCTTTGAAACAAAGTGGATAACAGTCCTTTCCCAAAACAAACCTTACTCCCTGTGGACTAGACTGCCTAAAGCCACAAGATTAGAAGTTATGGTAATCGTACTAAATTCACGATGTAGCTGTTTTCATTAAACCCATATCAACGTCCTAATTATTAAAAATTATATAAGCAAAGATCATCCTCTCTTGGGCTGGGTTTATAGTTTTATAACCTCTGTGTCAAATTTTGACACCTTATATTATTTGGCAGGGATAAGTATAAGATTGCGTGATTAATAAATGCAAACAAAATGTATGCTGGCAATTCTTAAGATATTTCTAATATTACTTTACCAATAATTTTAAAGCTAGCTTACTTATTAAAGATTTTACTTAAGTTACATAAACTTGAAAAAGCATTTGACTAGTCGTTTTTTCCTGATAAAGTATTTGATTCAAGCACTTTTATTTTCTATTTCTTTCTCTTTTTTTCTTTTTTTTTTTCTTTTTTTTTTTTTTGAGACGGAGTCTTGCTCTGTCACCCAGGCTGGAGTGCAGTGGCCGGATCTCCGCTCACTGCAAGCTCCGCCTCCCAGGATTACGCCATTCTCCTGCCTCAGTCTCCCGAGTAGCTGGGACTACAGGCGCCCACCACCTCGCCCGGCTAGCTTTTTTTATTTTTTCGTAGAGATGGGGTTTCACCGGGTTAGCCAGGATGGTCTCAATCTCCTGACCTCATGATCCGCCTGTCTCGGCCTCCCAAAGTGCTGGGATTACAGGCTTGAGCCACCGTGCCCGGCCTTTTTTTTTTTTTTTTTTTTTTTTTTTTTTTTTTTTTTTTTTTTGAGACAAGAGTCTCACTCTGTCACCCAGGCTGGAGTACAGTGGTGCTATCTCGGCTCACTGCAACCTTCACCTCCCAGGTTCAAGCAATTCTCCTGTCTCAGCCTCCTGATTAGCTGGGACTACAGGCACACGCCACCACGCCTGGCTAATTTTTGCATTTTTGGTAGGGACAGGGTTTAGCCATGCTGGCCAGGCTGGTCTCGAACTCCTGACCTCAAGTGATCTACCTGCCTCAGCCTCCCAAACTGCTGGGAGTACAGACGTGAGCCACTGCACCCAGCCAAGTGCTTTTGTTTTCTTAAGCCAATTAATTAGAGTTCTTTTATATATTTACAGTAGTGAAACATTGTATATATCTTGTATATACAACACATAAATACATAGATGTATTAGGTATGCTGATAGAAGTTCATCTTATAAGTTCATAAAGAGCTTTTTTTCTATCTTACACCTTTAAATTCTTTTTAACTTTTTTTTTTTTTTTTAACAGAGTCTCACTCTGTTGTCCAGGCTGGAGTGTAATGGCCTGATCTCGACTCACTGCAACCTCTGCCTCCTGGCTTCAAGCAATTCTGCCTCAGCCTCCTGAGCAGCTGGGATTACAGGTACCTGCCACCACACCAGGCTAATTTTTTTGTATTTTTAGTAGAGACGGGGTTGCACCACGTTGGCGAGACTGGTTTTGAACTCCTGACCTCAAGAGATCTTCACAGCTCAGCCTCCAAAAGTGCTAGGATTACAGACATGAACCACCACGCCCAGCCACACCTTCGAATTCTTGATAACCTGTATTACTACTCTAAGCAGTTTTCAGCTGAATAGCCTTGAATTTACACCTGAGGAAACTCAGGTGAAAATCAAATAGCAAAATTTACATCATAAAGTATGGAGAGAAAAAGTGTGCGTTTGCTAGAGGGAAATTAAAACAGATTTGATTGCCAATTAAACAAAAATTATAGAAATTATAAAGTCCTTTTAAATATATACACATACACAAAGATCCTATAACTTTTACTTCAGAAATTTAGCCATGAAATTGGGGCATGGTGGTTCATGACTGTAATCACAGACCCTTGGGAGGCTGAGGCGGGCAGATCACCTGAGGTCAGGAGTTCAAAACCAGCCTGACTAACAAGGAGAAACCCATCTCTACTAAAAATACAAAAATTAACTAGGCGTGGTGGTGCATGCCTGTAATCCTAGCTACTCGGAAGACTGAGGCAGGAGAATCAATTGAACCCTAACACTAACCCTTCATACTTAACCTAACCCTAACTCTTAACCTTTAACCCTAACCCTAAACCCTAACCTTGCCCCGAAACCCTAACCCCTAATCCCTAAACCATAACACTAACCCTAACCCCTAACCCTAAACATAACCCCTAAACCTAACCCTAAACCTTAAGCCTAACCCCTAACCCTAACACCTAACCCTAAACCTAACCTAACCCTAACTTAAGACTAATGCTGACCCTGACCCTGACCCTAACGCTACCCTAACAATACTAACTCTGACCCTGACCCTAAACCTAACCCCAACCTTAACCCTAACCCTTAAACATTAACCCTGACCCTGACCCTAACCCTAACTGTAACCCTAACAACACTAACCCTGACCATGACCCTAACCCTAACCTCTAACCTTAACCCTAACCTTTAACCCTTAACCATTAACGCTAACCTGACCCTAACACTGACCTAAAATCTAACACTAACCCTGACCCAAACCTTGAGCCAAACCTTAACCCAGACTCTGAACCCAACCCTAACACTAACCCCTAACCCTAACCCCTAAAACCAAACCCTAACTCTAGCCCTTAACCTTGACCCAGACCCTGACCTAACCAGACCCTGACCCTAAACTAACCCTGACCCTAACCCTTAACCCTTACCCCTAACTCTTAACCGTAAATCTAAGCTAACCATAACCCTTAACTCTTAACCCTAACCTTAAAACATAAACCTAACACTAACCCTAACCTAACTCTAACCCTAACCCTTAACACTTGAACCATACACTGAAACTGACCCTAAATCTGACACGTAAATACTAACACTAACCCTAAAGCCTAACCCTAACACTTACCCTTAACCCTAATCCTTACCCTTAACCCTAACCCTACCCATGACCCTGACCGTATCCCTTAACCCTGACCTTGACCCTAACCCTAACCATGTCCATGACCCTGAAACTGATCATAGCCCAGACCCTAACACCCTGACCCTATGACTTTGACGCTGACCCAAACCTGACCCTGACCCTGAGCCTAACTTAACACTGACCCTAACCATTAACCCTTACCCCTAACCCTAACCCTAAGATAATCCTAAACTTAACACTTAACCCTAACCCTTAAGCCTAACCCAACCCAAACCTTAACCTAAACCCTAACCCCTAACCCTACCCCTAGCCCTAGCCCTACCCCTGTACCTAGCCCTAACCCTAACGCAGAATCCAAACCCTAAACGCTAAACCCTAAACCTAACCCTAGCGTAACCCTAACCCATAACCCTAACCCTAAATCCTAACCCTAACGCCTAAAAATAATCCTAACATTAACCCTGACCCCTGACACTGACCCTGACTCTGATGTGACCCGGATCCAGACATGAAACATAGCCATAGCCAAAACATCAACCCCAACCCCAAACCCTAACCCTAACCCTAGCCATAACCCTATCCCTGAACCCTGAACCCTGAACCCTGGTCCTGACCCTGACCCTGACCCTAACCCAACCCCAACCCTAACCCTAACCCAACCCCAACCCTAGCCCTCACCCAACCCTAACCCCTACCCCTAACCTAACCCTAACTGAACCCTAACCCAAACCCTACCTTAACCGTTAACCCTAAACCCTAACCCTAACCCCCATCTGTATCCCTCATGCCATCCCCAACTCTACCTCCTAACCCTAACCTTAAACCTTTGTAGTATAATAGTGTCTGAAGTTTCCCCAGTGCAATGTCACAGTGGACTGTGGGGTTTTGTCCAACAATGTCTCTATGTTCCAGCCCATTTCCAGGCTGGTCAGAGAAGGTACTAGCTTGTGGCAACTTAGGCCAGCTGGCGCTGGCAGGGGCTGACTTGTGAGGTGCTAGAGACTGTGATGGAGCAGGTAGTGGCTGTTGTACAGAAGATGTACCAGGCCATGATCTCAGCTGTGCAGCAGGCATAGTCAAGCAGGTAGCATAGCAGGAGAGCTGGCAGCAGCAGTCCCTGCTCAGTGGAGCACATGCAGCTGCTCAGTATCAACTGCATGGTGGCCGTGGCCACAGGTAGGACCTCCACAGGTGGAGGGTGGCCACTATGTCAATGTGAACCCCAACTTCTTGATCTACTACATTGTCTCCCTGGAGCCTGACTAGAGACGCCTGGGGGTACCATTAGCCACAGGAAGTGTTAGGTATGGGCTCTGCAGATGATCTACACATCCACAGCATGCTGCTGCAGATGCCGATAAGGCAGATCCGGGCCAAAAAGTGATCTCTGTGCCCTTCCCGGAGCCTGTTCTACTTGCAGCAGCACTGTGCCCAGAGAGTGGTTAGGGTTACCAGATAGGGTGAGAGTTAGGAACTCTCCCTAACCCTACTGGACTGACCACCTGGTCACTGCAGAGGGCAGGAGAGTCTGCAGCAGCATCTTCCCCTAGGCAAAGCCAGGGTCCAGGCCCCTCCTTCCTGAGCCACAATGCTGACCACTGACCAGGAGGACACAGCTCAGCACTGATAAATACTTTCATACACACTGGATGGAGTGGGGGGAAAACTGAGACAGGAGACTCACCATACTGTACCAGGTATCATGAACATTTCCATCGATTCCTCAACATTCTTTCCCTGCCAAACAAAGCCACTTGTATGTTTTGATGCTCTTCAAAAATTAAAAATAAAAAATGCAAAAATAGGTAAGAAAATGTGTGGTATTTTAAGTCCAGGCACGGTGGCTAACGCCTATAATCCCAGCACTTTGGGAAGCTGAGGCAGGAGGATCACTGAGATCAGAAGTTTCAGACCAGCTTCATCAACATGGTGAAACCCTGTCTCTATTAAAAATACAACAATTAGCCAGGTGTGATCACACATGCCTGTAATCCCAGGTACTCAGAAGGCTGAGGCTGGAGTAATCGCTTGAATCCAGGAGGCAGAAGTTGCAGTGAGCCAAGATCGCACCACTGCACTCCAGCCTGGGCAACAAGAGCAAAACCCCATCTCAAAAAGAAAAAAAAGAAAGAAAGAAAAGAAAATGTGTGGTATTTTAAAAACAAGTTTGTTAAGGTTTAATTAACATCTAGTATGATGTGCATATTTACAGTTTACAAATTTTAGAAGAAAAATTTAAGTTCTATATTACAATACCTTACAGTCAAACTAGGGCAAAATATTTGTGACTCACGTCATAAAAAGCTTATTTTCCTAATTTATGAAGTCCTATAGACTGTAGGAAAAAGAGAAACATAAAAAAAAAAATGGGCAGCTGCTATGTGGAAAGGATGCTGGGCCATCCCCAAACACCTGTTCCTCCCTCACATAGACATGGAGCTGAGCTGCGAGGTGGCCAGCCAGCTCTGAGGTGGCTATGGAATTGGTCTTGGTTTCTGAGTTGTGAAGGGGAGGGGTTTGTGCACCACTTTCCCGGAAAGGCCTTAGGAAGCTCAGGTTTCCCTGAGCTTCTGCATGACCTGGACTCCTGCATGGCCCAGTAGTGTCTACCTCATGAGGGACAGCACAGGCCAGTGACAGAAAGACAGTGAACTTTCCCTAGAGGCAAAATAGGCTAGACACAGAGCCACCAAGGTGCCGGATGTATAAAGCAGGACAGACCTCATATTCTCACTGTTTGCCCCCACTCCCTTCTTACAGGAGACAACAAGGACCCAGAAATCTACCACACTTATTGGAAAGGTCAGAAAACCAGCCAAATGGAACCCACATTAGTCCGATCTTCCAGGAGTAGGGACCAGCAAATCAACACCATGGCCATGTGCCCTGTTCCCCCATGTTGCCGAGGGCCTGTTTCAGGACATGGCAGGGAATAGAAAGGCAAGCCCCACTGCTTTGCCCTACTTCAGGAAATGCTGGGACACCGGCCAGCTGGTTACCCCACCACCCTCACTTGCTAGGAGAGAACAGGGACCCTGGCCAACTGCCCTCCATTCTTTTTGCTCCCCAACTCCCAGTATACAAGCACAACCTGGCAAAATGACACCTGATGCCCCACACTCCAGGAGACACAGAGGGACCCAGCACATCCCACTTCCCCAAGCTTCTAGGAGATGGATGTGACTCACTTCCATGAAAATGCAGGTACTGCTGCCAGTGGCATTCCCTCTTTTCAGGAGATGGCAGGGAAGCTTATAAGCCCATACCCACAGCCACACCATCCCTCCAAGTGAATGCAGGCACCCTTGTCAGCCAGCTCCTTCCTGGAGATGATGGGAAACCCTGCAATGCCACTGCTCTGCTCTACAATTCCAAGATGTGGTGGGAAAACACTCCATCCACTTTCGTAAGACAAGCAAACCCTTGCTGCCCCTCTTCCAAAGATGGCTGAGAGCCCCTTCCATAATACAGAAGGGACCCTAGCATGCCTTCACTGGCTGCTTCTGTCTCTTCCAAAGAACTGTGGGGCCCCAGGAAGCTGCTCTGCCTTGTATTCTGCCATGCCCCATATCCAGAAGATGGCAGTGACCCAGGCAAGCTGACCCATGCAGTGGATGTGGCACCAACTTGAAGACAGTAGGGAATCCCAGATTATCTTCTCGGCCACAGCAGGGACATGAGCATGTTGTCCCACTGCCACCTCCCCACATACAGATGTTGGCGACCCAGGAAAGCCATGCCACAATGCTGCTGGGTCTCACTTCCAGGGAAGGTGGGGACTCAGCCATGCCCTCCACACTGCCAGAACCCTCTACTCAGGAATCACCAGGAACCCCTGCAAAACTGCCATTTTAATACACCCCATCTGACAAGAGACAGCACAAACACTGGCAAGACATGCTCTGCAGACGGTATAACTACCACTGCACCAAAGCACAGGGAGATGTCACATTGCTCCCTCAATGTCCCTGAGGTCATTCTATTCTGGGATCCAGCATAATTACCAATACCACTGCTGCCATCTTTCTGGAAATGGCAGTTACCCCAGTAAGCAAAACCCACAGCAATGCAGCTTTTATCAGATGGCAAAGACCTCGCCGAGCCACCAGCCTATGTGAACCCACCTGTCTGGAGAGACAGTAGGGCTCCAGTAAGCCTGGTCCCATCACCAGCTTAAGTTTTTTGTTTTGAGACGGGGTCTTACTCTATCACCCAGGCTGGAGTGTAGTGATGCCATCTTGGCTCACAACAGCCTCAACCTCCCAGGCTCAAGCAAGCCACACATCTTAGACTCCCAAGCAGCTGGAACTACAGGCATGTACCACCACACCCGGCTAATTTTTGTGGTTTTTGTAGAGAAGGTTTTGCCATGTTTCCCAAGTTGGTTTTGAACTCCTGGGCTCAAGTTATTTGCCCACCTCAGCCTCACAGAGTACTAGGATTATAGGCATGAGCCACCATGCCCAGCCCCAACATTTCTGTTTTGTTTGGATAGAGGGTCTTGTGGTTGCCCAGGCTGAGAACAGTGGCACAATCTCAGGTCAATGCAATCTCCACCTCCCAGGTTCAAGCAATTCTCATGCCTCAGCCTCCCAAGTAGCTGGGATTACAGGTGTGCACCACCACACCCAGCTAATTTTTGTATTATTAGTAGAGACGGGGTTTCACCATGTTGGCCAGGCTGCTCTCAAACTCCTGGCCTCAGGTGATCCACCCACCTTTGCCTGCCAAACTGCTGGGATTACAAGCGTCAGCCACCGTGCCTGGCCCCAAACAAGATTTTTTAGAGACACTCATAGAGCAATCAGCCACTGCTGTCCAGCCACTTACCAGGTGAACATGATGACTCTAACCCCTATATCAAATCTAACCCTAAAATTAACCCTAATTCTAAACTTAAGACTTCACCAGTCCTGGCTTTACCTGCCTGTGTTCCACCTGCCCAACTACCCACCCACCCAACCAACCTGAATACCAATGGTTAGGGAGACACAAACCTAGTGGGCAATGACATCCCATATAACCCTGGACTCTACAGACCAACACATGTGTCCCAGGTGAGGACCTGCTCAACAGCTCTTACCAAGAGGGTCTGGGGTACTTTGCAGCCTAATCTATAGGGACCCCCAACCCCGCAGGTAGACTCCAGGACAAAAGTTGATGTCATGAGAGCAGAGTCAGGGACATCAGGCAGAGGGTGCTGACTCTGGACCAGGCAAGCTAAGGAACATCAGCTGTCACAGCTCAATGTGAGGTGCCATCAGCGCTTAGTTCAGTTCATGGGGCAACTCAACTTGTCACCTCTGTCCTAGAACTGCTAAGCAGTCTAGACAGCCTATGACTTGGGGGTACATGTTCCTTGGGTGAGAGCAAACGATGCCAAACTCATGAAAAACAGATGGACCTAGAGTTGGTAAATTTATCAAATGTAATTAAGAAAGTAGATGAAACTTTTTTTTTTTTTTTGAGATGGAGTTTTGCTCTTGTCGCCCAGGCTGCAGTACAATGGCGTGATCTTGGCTCACTGTAACCTCTGCCTCCCGGGTTCAAGTGATTCTCCTGCCTCAGCCTCCCGAGTAGCTGGGATTACAGGCATGCACCACCGCACCTGGCTAATTTTGTATTTTTAGTAGAGATGGGGTTTCACCATGTTGCTAAGGCTGGTCTCAAACTCCTGACCTCAGGTAATCCACCCGCCTCAGCCTCCCAAAGTGCTGGGATGATAGGGGCAAGCCGTGGCGCCTGGCCTAATAGTAGATGAAACCTTTTAAGATTTTGAAGAAAAACGTGCAAGCTGCAAAATTATCTTGTAAAGCAACCAAGAAGAATAATTTAAAATCCTCTGTGAGGAAGCATCTCTGCTCTAAGAATGCTTAAAGAAGAAAATCCAAGGTTGCCAAAAAATCCACTTGTTAAATTGAGGTCATGGGATTTAAACAACATATTAGAAAGCCAGATATCTCTGCACACATTACAAAATAATATGGGTAAGTATGAACAAGCTTCCAAGGAAAATGGAACCTGATGATAACCATGGTGAATACAGAGAAGCCCTTAGTTGAGCTCTGCCAGGTTAAGGAAGGGTTTGAAATTAGAGGTGATGGAGGGATTATAGCAGAAGGCAAACAATGATGTTAGTGACAAACAGCTCTGCAAGCTGAGTCTGAATCTATGACCCCAAACCCTAACCTCCACCTAATTTCTAACTCTTAGACCATCATCCCTAATACCTAATACCTAACACTAACCACATCACCGACCCAAAACTAACTCTAACCCAATCCTCACCCTAAAACCTCACCTTCACCCTCTAACCCTTATTCTATCCCCTAAGACTCACCCTAAACCCCCCATCACTCTCTAATCCTCTCCATCACCCTCACCCTAACCCAACCCCAACCTGATCCTCAAACTAAGGGTCAAACTGGGACCCTTAGGCTGGACAGATCAAGAATAGGTGGTTTTAACAGGACCCAATAGGGAACCCCTGGAGGAAGAACCATGGAGACACTAGCAAAGGAAAAAAGGGGAAAGATCTGCCCTAGCATCTCCTTTACTCAAGCACTCCAAACTCAGAGAAAAAGATTTGAGGGCAAAGAGCCAACCACCAATGGGGGATGCAGGACAGGCAGCATGGTGATAATAAGATCCAAAAGATAAGGACTGTCCTAGTCCAATCATTCAAAGTCCCTAAGGGACAGTTAATTTATTGGCTCATTCTAATATGGAAGACTGAACATCAAATCCATGGGGCATCTCACAAGAGACATGAGTATTAGAAGATTTAGTAAAAGCGTGTTTCAGTGAAATGTAAATCAAACAGTGTTTTGATGGGCACAGAACAAGATGGGGCTGGGTAGCGGGCTAAAGACCTGGTCTGAACTGTGAAGTGTACCAGGCTTCTGTTTCCTTGAGATGCAGAGTTCTAAAACCCCTTACTTGAAGTTCTGCATCTGGGTTGTAAATCAAGGAATCTTTTTGAGATCAGACATTTCCTTCCTACTGATGATTTCTAACAGCCAAGTGGCTGTCCATGATTTTAATAAGCAAAGATTCTCAGTGGGAAAACAGACACTCAAGGGGGTCATTATATGACACTTTACATCTGCACAGTGACCACGGAGGAAATCTATTTCCCGAATATGTTACCTTGGCCTGATTAATGATAGGGCAGAGAGCCACTTTCTCGCACAAAGCTGATGTTTACTTTCCTGGAAGCCAGTTACGCTAAGCTCTGGAGGAAGAGTCATCCAGGCAAAAGGAAGAGCAAGGTTGAAGACCTTGAGGCAGAATTAAGTCCAGTTACCTCAGGAGCACAGAGGGACCACATCAGAGAGGCCGTCGGGGTGTAAACACGTGCAGGCCTAGGCAGGGCCTTGTACATAAGACTTCATATTGTATCCTAGGTACAATGAAGTCACTGAATCAGGAGACAGTGATCCAACATACATGAAGGGTCAGTCTGGCTAACACAGCAGGCCGGGTAAGAACAGTCATTAAGTAGAATGAGCAGTAGTGAGGATAAAGACAATGTGAAATACTTGAGATTTATTTTGAAGACAGAGCTGATATGCCAGTCGAAGTATTAAAAGTATATATGTAATCCCAGCACTTTGGGAGGCTGAGGTGGGTGGATAACTTGAGGCCAGGAGTTCGAGACCAGCCTGACCAACATGGAGAAATCCCATCTCTACTAAAAATACAAAATTAGCCAGACACAGTGGCACACACCTGTAATCCCAGCTACTGGGGAGGCTGAGGCAGGACAATCATTTGATCTCAGGAGGCAGAGGTTGCAGTGAGCCGAGATTGCACCATTGCACTGCAGCATGAGCAACAAGAGCAAAGCTCCTTCTCAAAAAAAAGAAAAAAGTATACAGAAGTATACAGTGCTGGAGAGACAGCAATCGAGGATGACACAGGTTTGCTGCTGAATCAACCAGACAGGCAGTCGTGCCATTCACTGAAAAGAAGCCAAAGTGTGGGGAAAAGAGAGATCAGACTGTTACTGTGTCTATATAGAAAGAAGTACACATAAGAGACTCCATTTTGTTCTGTATTTGAGATGCTGTTAATCTGTGACCCTACCCCCAACCTTGTCCTTGCAAGAGACATGTGCTGTGGTGATTCAAGGTTTAATGGATTTTGGGCTGTGCAGGGTGTGCTTTGTCAAACAAGTGCCTGAAGGCAGTATGCTTGTGAAAAGTCAGCACCATTCTCTTAATCTCAAGTACCCAGGGACGCGTACACTGCCGAAGGTCGCAGGGACCTCTGCCTAGGAAAGCTAGGTATTGTGCAAGGTTTCTCCCCATGTGATAGTCTGAAATATGGCCTTGTGGGAAGGGAAAGACCTGATCATCCCCCAGCCTGACACCCGTGAAGGGTCTTTGCTGAGGAGGACTAGTATAAGAGGAAAGCAGGCCTCCTGGCAGTTGATAGAGAAAAGCATGTCTCCTGCCCGTCCCTGGGCAATGGAACATCTCGGTGTAAAACCCAATTGTATGTTCTGTTTACTGAGAAAGGAGTAAACTACCTTATGGCTGAAGGTGGGATGTGCTAGCGGCAATGCTGCTCTTTATGCACTAAAAAGGTTTATGGAGATGTTTGCATATGCATAACATGGCACAGTACTTTTCCTTAAACTTATGTTACAGAGATCTTTATTCATATGTCTTACTGCTGACCTTCTCCCTATGATGATCCTATTATCCTGCCACTTCCCTTTTTCTAAGATGGTAAAGATAATGATCAATAAATACTGAGGGAACTCAGAGACCGGTGCCAGCATGGGTCCTCTGCATGCTGAGCACCGGTCCCCTGGGCCCACTTTTTCTTTATACTTTGTCTCTATGTCTCATTTCTTTTCTCAAGTCTCTCATTCCACCTAACGAGAAATGCCCACAGGTGTGGAGGGGCAGGCCACCCCTTCACCAAAGGGAAACCGGAGCCTAATCAAGTGTCTTAAACACGTCAAGTTTGAAATGCCTATGAAACACCCAAGTGGAAATGCTGAGTAAGCAGCTGGGCTCCAGGTATCAATCGAGTCTGGGAACCGAGTTTGGAAGATACCAGCAAACATCAAGCCACCAACGAGGATTAGGTCACCTGGAGATTCCCAGTTCCATGGAACAGAGGGCCTGAGATTGACATGGCCAACATTTAGACAAGAAGTCTGCCAAGGCTCAATCCAAGTCTCAGGCCAGAACTGTTAGGGCAAGAAGCTCCTTCCTCCTAAGAAGAGAGCCATGCCTGGTGGGTGCCATGCTGGTTCCCTGAGGATGACACCTGCTCAGGAATGAAGGCAACATGGACAAAGGACCCAGGCAAGGGACTGGACCCAGGGAACCAGACCCCTGCCATCTTCTGTACTTCCTCTAACACAGGTGGTCAGCACACTCTTTCACTCGTTATCCAATTTTATCAAAAACAGACACTAGGGCAATGTGACATAACAGCATTAAGCACTAAACCATTTGACAGGGATTCCTTTCAAAAGTGAAAAACAGTGTATAATTACATAGCTTCTCCACTAATCTTTGTTACCAACAGCCACTTAATCTAATCCTAAAGACTGAGTACAATATTCTTTCTACAATACTTCAAACAGCCACTTCAATTTATTGTATATTTTCTAAATGCACCTCTCTCTCTCTGTTCTGAAAGAGAGAATATTTCATCAGAAAACAAATGGGGTCTTTTGCCTATCTGATGGTCTCACACCTTCACAACAGCTCCAAATCCTTGGACCAGCCAGGGACAGATCAATCCCAGGGTTCTCTGCCAACAGAAGTCCTGGAAAGGCTCTGCACTCAAAACAAACCCCTACACCACCCCAAGGGAGGGGGAATGTTCCAGGCTGGGGGAGAAGCTAAAAGAAATTGAACCTAAACTCTTCATCAGGAGTGTCCAGAGTGGCTTTGGTTCTCCCTATAGGGCGAGGCCTGCAGACCCTTCGGCTCTTCTTTCTGGTGGCTCCATCTACAGGCTGCACCTGGGCTAAATAAGCAGCTGTCAGGGGAGAGAAGCAGCATATATGAGAACTGAATAACAACAGCTAACATTACCTGTACAGTTATGTTTGCCCATACAATTCTAACCACTTTGAATAAATTAACTAATTCCTCAAATTTGTAAGGTTGATATTACTATCACCCCCCATTTAGAGACGTTCAGTAATTTACAAAAGGTGTTAGTACTACTATGTAGTAGATCCAGGATTTGAACCTAGCTCATCTGGCTCCAGGAATTGCACTCAAACTGTTATGGGATATGGCTTCATTGCCAGTAGAGAAAGCCAAGACACAAAGACATGAGGCAGCTTTCCCCAAGCCAGGAGCAGGACCAACACAGGACCACACTCCTTCCCGCTCCTGCCATGACCTCCTCGCTGCTTCCCAGGTTCAGTCCTGGGAAAAGGAGAGACAGGTCCACGCGTGCTCTTTCCCTGTTCCCTCAGGCTTCCCTGAGCTCATCTCCTTCCCTCACCAGCCTTGTTGCTCTGGGCCTTCTTCCTTTCACCCCCTAGGCACTTCCTCCTTAAATTAGGCCTTCCTGAATCAACCAGTTGCTAGCTCCTCACCAGATCTGAGAGCCCGCAGGGCCTCACGCCTTTCGGCTTCCATCTGAGCCCTATAGTCTCCAAACAAGGAGTGCATCAACTGCCTCTTCCGGGGCAGGGGCGTTCTTTTGCTGCGCAGGGTTCGGATTGCTCCAATAGCCTGCTCTTCTGCCAATAAAAGCAAACGACTAGTGAAAACCTCTACTACTGACCTCCTACCGCCCCACCGCAAAGGAAACAACTTCATCCTCTGCCAGCACCTGCAGGCCAGGCGGTGCCACTGTTCACATTCCCCAACTCTATAGAAAAGTCCCTTACTCTGTTTCGGGGTGGGTTTCTGCCTCTTGAGGCCAAGCTCCAGTTGTTCCACACACCAAGCCAATTCCTGGGCCAACTGCTGCGCCTGTGACGGATTTGGGGAAGTGGCTGTGAGAGGGGACTGGGACACAACACAGCGCCTGGCACCATCCCATCCCCCTCCCCGCCTTAACTCCGCGGACCCCAGATCACATGTGCCCGTGGATTCGCACCCGGGGATTCCACCCTTCCTGACTGACGCCCGCCCTTGCCTGGGCCTCAGCGCTTAGGGGAACTTCTTCTGGGGCGGGTTTCTCTGGGGCCTTCTCGCCTCCATTTGCCACAGAGGCCCTGTTCCGGGTTTTCTTCTTATTCTTTTGTTTTTTCGAGGCTGCACTGCTTTCATCGCCTAAAGGGTGCGCTCTGGTGTCGGCGTTACTGCCTGTGGGTTGCCCTGCGCAGAGACAGACAGTGGAGGGATTCCGGATGCTGGAAACGGCGCCGGGAAGCCGGTGTCTGCGGGACGCGCAGGGAGTACCCGGGCCTGGGGCCGCCGCTGCCTCCCCGGCAAGATGTCCTAGGGCCTGGAGAAAGGGGGGCAGCACGAGGGTCACGGAGGGCCACCGACAGTGCAACGCCCAGCCACCCGCGCGTCTTCTCCACACCGCTCACCGCCATGCTCCGCAGTCGCCACCGCAACTATGCGAGGCGCAGAGTCCCACGTCGAATTCCGTCCTCTTCCAAGAGGGCGCCTGCGACTCTAGGTTCCGCAGGGTCGCGGGCGGGGCGGGGCGGGGCGCGGGGGCCCTAAGGGAAAGGGGCGAGGCTGGGGCGGGATGAAGCTGGGACAAGGCGAAGCTGGGACGGGGCTGGGACCTGGCTGAGGCGAAGCTGGGACGGGGCTGGGGCGGGGCGGGGCGAGGCGGGGCGGGGGCGGGAAGGGGAAGGGCGGGGAGGGGACGGGCGGGGAGGGGAGAGGCGGGGCTGGGCGAGGCTGGGGCGGGATGAAGCTGGGGCGAGGCGAAGCTGAGACAGGGCGGGGGTAGGGCGGGGCGAGGCCAGGCCCGGGTCGGGGGGTGCCTGGGGGATTCGGGAAGAGGCTGCAGGGGGGTCTCCGAAGGAACCTTGTGAGCGAGTGCTCGCGGGCACCGACTATGTGCCTGGCACCTTTCCGGATAAAAGTTCAAAGCTCTACACAAGGGTGTGTCTTCTCAAGGCTCACCTTTTGGTGGGGAGCGAAAAGCATGTAAACAGAACGTGAGCAGCTGTGGCGCAGGAGGGTGGTCAGCAAAGACCCTGGGAAATGGGGAAGAGGCGCAGGCCTGGGACCCGGCGCAGCCCGCGGCGCTCGCTCCCAGAGGGTCAGGGCACGGTCGGTTGAGAGGCCGGCGACGCGGGACGTGGGAGCTCGGGTAAGGTCTGTGAGTTGGGAGGGCCCCCGTCATGGATGTTTACTTCCGTTCTAGCGCAGTGGGAAGTTGCTGTAAGATGTAAATCTGAAGAGTGGCATAATCGTAGATGTGTGTTCTGCGGATCTCTCTGCTCCTGTGCAACGAGTGGGGCACATGGGGTGGAGGGATGTGGAGGTGCTCCTCACCTGCCCAGGTCGCACCTGCCCTCTCCCCTCACTCCGCTTCACCCCCGCCCGCCGCCAGTTCCGCACGCGCGTCTCAGCATCCAGCGTTTGGTTCTCCAATTCCAGCTCCACCGGAACAGGTCTGAAACCTCTCTGCACCTCGGCTTCCGCATTTAAGCGATGGCAGCAGCCTTCTCGAGGGGGCGGTGAGGTCAAAAGACTTACAGGTTGCAAGGTGCACAGTGGACGCGAGCTGGATTCTGAGCTTGATCACTACTTGGAGGTGGGGAAAAGGCGCCCGAGAGAGGGGGACAGTGCGCAGCCAGACGTCCTAGATCAGGAAGGGCCGGGTCCAGAGGCCGCAGAATAACCCCAGGCTGAGGAGCGTCGGCAGGAACACACGGTGTTGGGGTCCCTTCCTTCCTTCGCAGCCGCACGCCGCCGGCGGCACCTCTGCGCCTGCGCCCTCTCACCTGCAGATTCCGCCAAGGGCTTGTATGGACTTAACCAAGAAGGAACAGGACTGCCGGAGCATTGAGTACTATCAGCCGCCTAGAGCGGACCCACGAAACCTGGAATTCAATTGGTTGGTGAGCTGAGGGGCAGGGCGGAAGTTCAGATTAGGCATTTCCGGTCTAGGGGGTTTGACTCGCCGCGGCACGGGAGTTAGCGTTGGCCCTCCTTCCCTTCCGGTGGTCGAGCTGAGTGAGTCCCGAGCTAGGGCGCCTGGTGCGGAGGTGTCGGAGCGGCGCTGGGGCGGGCAGGGACGCTGCCGGGGTTCTGAGGGGCCAAAGGACACAGCTCGTTGCCTCAGTGACCCGTAGAGGACGCGCCGAGGGCGGCTGCGGGTTGTTGAGCGCCCGCTTTGTGTTGACGGAGGGACGGGCAGGACGAGGGTGATGTGAGGCGGAGGCGGCGGGGCGTGGAGGTCCGCGGGCTGTCCTCCATGCTCCCGAGCAACATTGAAGCAGGGAAGCCAGATGGATAAAAAGGCCTCGCAGGGGAAGGGAGTTTGGGCAATGTAAGGGGATGAGCTGAATTGTGCCTTTTTTTTTTCTTTTCAGAAGACAGAAAAGTGTATTTTATTTAGCAGGAATGGATTGAAAGGGTAGAGCTGTGGTGTGAAGGAGCGTCTGCTGTGGGGAAGGAAAGGAACAGGCAGGAGATGATATCTCACACATGCGCTGGAACAAGCTGAACGCTCATTCGTTTAGTAGGCACTCGGTAAATGCTGACTTACTGATTAAGACAATTGAAACTTAGTATTGTTTGCGGTTTGCTAATACTGTGCTGAGCATTTTATACATATTCTCATTTAACTCAATCTAGTCACTTAAGGAGTAGTGTCGATCTCATTTTATGGTCTGTGGGAAAACTCAAGTCACTTACCTGAGACCTCCGCATTAGTAAGTGGTGGATCCAAGGTTAGAACTCAGTCCTATTCGAGTCTAGAGCCCATGCGCCTAACAGCGGCATTACATGCCTCCCGCATGAGTTTAGGAGTGAAGGCAGAGTGCATTAAGAGGCACCGCTTGTGATTCACAAACGGCATAAGCAGCAGGGGCCAGTCAAAGGCAAGCCCTGTCTGACGACTGGAAGATTCCCTCTGACCAAGGTGTGCCTCAGCTGGAGACTGTGAAGACATCAGTGAGCTTGTGTTCATCGGCCAGTCAGAAAATCTGTCCAAGAGAGGCTTAAATGATGACGATGAGGCAGGGTTTGTCCCAGAGTTTGTTGTGAAGTGCCAGGGCTCTAGAATGTGTCTCTTGACTTTCCTTTGTGGTCACTCCATTCCCCTTACTTCCTTTCAGATGCCTCTTGGCAAACTTCCCTTAGCATCTCGGTGATGAGAACTGGGCCTTGCGGTCACCTAGAGCCGAGGGAAAAGGGCGCATTTCCTCCTGAACTAAACGAAGGAATTTGTTTATGTGCAGAGGGCTGTGGGGAGGTGACTTGCTGTGTATGCCGAGGCCAGTTGGGAAGGCTTTTGTGGGAGTGACACATGTCACTGCTAAAATAAAACCAGATTTGTGGTTTTAGATGTCGTCTGTGTACTGACAGTTTTCAGTATATACCCAACCAGCCCAACCTCACTCTTGAATTTTCAACTTGTATATCCAAATGCCCTAATTTTCCATTTGTAAATCTAATAGGTATCTTAAACATTACTGTATACAAGACAACTTTTACATTTAATCCTTCTGCAGTCTTACTCTTTTGAGTATATGGAAATTTCATCATTTCAGTTGCTCAGGCCAAAACTCTTGGTGTCTCGGCCTACATGAAATTCATCTGCAAATCCTATTGATTGTACCTTTGAAATGTATCCATAATCTGACTGCTTTTTGTCACTTCTGCCACCACCAGTCTAGTCCAAGACATTCATCTCTAGCTGGATTGTTGCTAGAACCTTCTGACTGGTTTCGGTTTTTTCCTTACCCCCACCCCATAGTCTATTCAAAGCACCCTCAAAGCAGCAGCTGTAGAGACCACATCTGAGGTCATATCACTCTTCCCAGACATTCCAGGCACTTCCCATCCATTCAGAATAAAACGCATAGCCCTAAGGCCTACAAAGTACCCTCCCCAGAGGGTACCCACCTATTTCACCCTCCCCTACTCTGTTCAGCCCCTCTGGCTTCCTTGCCTGTCCTTGAACACAGGTGTGCTTGCATCTCAGAACCTTTGCACTTGTGCCCTCCTCCTGCCTGGGATGTACCTCCCTGATATCCACATGGTGCCTACCCTCGCTCCATCCAGATCTCCGATTTGTTGTCACTTTATCGGAGGTGTCTTCCCTGGCCATCCTGTGTAAAATATCTCCACCACCAGCCGCTGCCCTCATGCTGCGGCATTCATTCTTTGTGTGTCACACATACGTGTCAACTTCTCCATTTGCTCGTTCACTGCCTTAGCACAAGAGCCTGGTCCGCTATTCTCAGCTGTTTGCCCTCTGCCCAGGACCTCATAGATGGGCCTGGGAAATGCAGTCCATTCTCTCTTCTGGCCAAGTGCACCGCGAGGGTCCTGGCTTTCACATGGTGGCCTCAGGATGCTGTCATCCCAGGGGCCTCAGGAAGGCCTCTCTTGAGACATGGAGAAGTATAGCAGGAAAGTGGGGAGGGGATATGATCTCAGAGACCACTGGCTACTTTTCGTTCATCCAGCTTTCCTGGGGTGCTCAGGCAGCTCATAAATGGGTCTCTGCTACCACAAAAGGTCTGGGCCCTCTCAGAGCACCTGTGGGGAGCAGAAGGTTGGTCAGGCTCCATCACCCTCTTCTCCCTGCGGCTCTGCCCACACCTCAGGACAAGCTCAGAGACCTAGTGATGGCTGTCATGCAGCTCCTTGGTGGGCTCCAGGTGAGTGGTCCTCATGGAGACTCTTCCATATGACCTCAGCCTTTTCTTGGCAGGAGTCTGTCTATGAGGGGCTGGTCCCAGAGGGTGGACAGCTCCCTGTCTCCTCCGATGTCCTCTGTTCCTGAGTTCAAGTCCCTGAAATGTACTTCTCACTGTTTTCCTGTCCCTGGACCAGGTGCAGTAGAGGTCAGGGTTGGGGCACACCAAGATGAGCCAATATAGTGTCTGCCTTAAAGAGTTGACATTAGTGGGGAAGACAGGTACATGTTCCCAGAGGGATTTTACCAGTCCTGAGCCTAGTGTCTTCTCCCTCCAGGTCCTGACCTGAGGGCTGCATCAAGATCTTGTCATTCCACATCATGGTTTCCTTTGAGGATGTGGCTGTACCCCTCTCCCAGGAGGAGTGGAACTGTCTGATCCCTGCTCAGAGGGGCCTCTACAGGGATGTGATGCTGGAGACCTATGGGAACCTAGTCTCACTAGGTAAGTTCCCTCCCTGGGGCTCAGCTCCTGGGCTTCCTGCTCCTTAACCTTGAGGCTCAAGCTTGGGGCTCAGAGGCTCCTCATACTCTGGGCCCAAAGACCAGACATTTTGACCCTGGTACCATGCAGGTCTAGTTTGCACAGAGATGGGGACAGGTGGTACTGGGACCCTCCTTGATTTTTTTTTAATAGGCAGTGTCTCACTCTGTTGCCCATCCTGGAATGCAGTGGCAAGACCATAGCTCACTGTAACCTTGACATCTTTGGTTGAAGAGATTCTCCCACCTCAGCCTCCCAAGTGCCTGGGACTACAGACAAGGGCCACCATGCCTGTCTTATTTTATTTTTTTAGAGACAGAGCCTGTATGTTGCCCAGGTTGGTCTCAAACTCCTAGCCTCAAGGAATCCTCCCACCTTGGCCTCCCAAAGTTCTGGAATTACAGGCATAAGCCAGCATGCCTGGCCAACCCTTCCTAATGTATAGAAGGAGAATATTATTCATTGCACAGTTAGTACATTCCTATCCCCTGAATTAATCTTTCTGCACTTGAAGATCGGTGGTAGGATACACAGTTTGTAAATGAACCTGAGGCTAACAAATACTGTCACTTTTCATAAGTTTACACAGCCTATTGGTGGCAGATCTGGGATTTGGATCTGTTTAGTTTCAGGGCCCTGCTTTCCTTTCACTGGAATGTGCTCTTCCCTTTAGCCCTTTTTTTTTTTTTTTTTTTTTTTTGGTTTCTGCTAGCCTTTATTTGAGAAAATTTACACAAAAATCCCCAATCCAACATTTACAAGTGAATCTGTATAAATCCCATATGCCTCTTTCCCAAACGAACTGAAAAATGGCTTTATGACAGGGGTCCACGACAATGGTATAACAAGATTTACTTAAACTGCATCATTCTCATTTATGTTGTACAGACCATTTTGGATAATATGCTTAAAAATGGAGGAAAGCACATAACACCCTTGTTTTTAAAGCTTATTTCCTCTTGTATCAGTCTTTTGTCAAAGGCAAATACTTTTACTTTTTGGATAAAACCAAGATATAATATCAATTAACTTTTAAACCAAAAGCACAAAATGTCCCAGTTGATAGTTCTGGCATGAGTAAAGGGAAGGGACATGAAAGAATGTCAATTCCTACAAAACTTAAGTTTAGAGTCACACTTGGGAACAAAAGCATCAACAAAATAAAATATTCTCTTCTCCTATCTTCTTGACATTTTGGCACATCAGAAGAACATAACAGTAGCTTTCATTGCTCCTAAAAAGGGGAAAGGCACCAGTCAGAAATAGGAAAGAAAATCTTGTTAGGCTAATGGTACATGATAGAATTTCACATTAAAAAGTTTACAGATGGAGGCTGGGCATGATGGCTCACACATGTCATCCCAGCACTTTGGGGGGCTGAGGCCAGCAGATCACTTGAGGTCAGGAATTCAAGATGGGCCCGGCCAACATGGTGAAACTTCATCTCTACCAAAAATACAAAAACCAACCAGGCGTGGTGGTGTGCGCCTGCACTGCCAGCCAGTTGGGAGGCCGAGGTGGAAGAACCATCCGAACCCAGGAGGTGAAGGTTGCAGTGAGCTGAGATAGCGCCGTTGCACTTCAGCCTGGGCATCACAGCAAGACTGTCTCAAGAAAAAGAAAAAAAGTTTAAGGATGGATTTTTTTTTTTTTTTTTTTTTTTTGAGACAGAGTCTCGCTCTGTTGCCCAGGCTGGAGTGCAGTGGCCGGATCTCAGCTCACTGCAAGCTCCACCTCCCGGATTTACACCATTCTCCTACCTCAGCCTCCCGAGTAGCTGGGACTACAGGTACCCGCCACCTCACCCAGCTAGTTTTTTGTATTTTTAGTAGAGACGGGGTTTCACCGTGTTAGCCAGGATGGTCTCGATCTCCTGACTTCATCATCCTCCCGCCTCAGCCTCCCAAAGTGCTGGGATTACAGACTTGAGCCACCGCGCCCGCCCTTAAGGATGGATCTTAACCCACATATTATTTTCTCTACTTGGATGCATCCTCTGTAACTTAGTATATGTAATACTACAGATAGATTTTTTCAACGTCTGCTGCCTATGGTAAGGACCTGCAGCCAGGTTCTCAAAAGCAGTACCTGCCAGTTCTTAACAGCAGATGGCAATGTTGTACAAGTTAACAACGGAACTACTTTTATGCCACCCCAGAGGAAGATACAAGAAGTCAAAAGGAAAAAAAAAAAGAACTGATTTGGGTTCATAGTAGCAGGAACATAAACAGAATAGCCTGAGATTTTAACAACATAACTCATTCCCTCTTCCACCTTTGTACTTTATCCAGGTCAACACATTAGGATTCTCTAACAATTCCAGTATTCTGCTTCTTTACTGTAAGATCCATGTAATTCTTGCCACTGTGATTAAACAAGCCCTGTAATAGTCAGCAGGGTTAAAAAGAGATTACAGAAAGGATAAACTCCTACCTACTTTCTTGGGAGATGTGGGAAAGATTTCAAGTGACAACATTTTTCATAACTGTTTATAAACGTGGTCATTTATATTCACGTTTTCTCTTGTTTACATTAGTTTGGCCCTTAGGCATCTCATACTCCTACAGTGATTATTGGCTTTGCTTTCATTTGTTTTGGATTTTTAAGTATTTACTATATTAATGGTCCTCCTAGATATCTATTTAATACATCATATCTCTTAATTCTCTAGATGGAACACTGAAGGACAGGAATTAAGTGACTGGCCATGCAAGAAGAGTTGGAAATTTTACTTATTTTTCCTTGGTAGAAGTTATGTTAAAAATTCAAGCAACCACATATCTAACAGAGGAGTTTTATCTGGGATGTATAAAAACTCTCAAAACTCAATAGTAAAAAGAACAAATGACCTAAATAGAAAATAGACAAAAGATATGAACAGAAATTTCAATGAAGAGGATATATAGATGGCAAATTAGCATATGAAAAGATAACATCATTAGCCACTGGAAAATGCAAATCAAAACCACATGTGGTGTCATTACACGCAGCTATGTGAATAGTTAAGATAAAAAATAGTAATACCAAACACTGGTGAGGATGTGAAGAAACTGGATCAGTCATACATTGCTGTATGAATTGTATGAGTGGCTGTATGTAAAAGGTACAGCCACTCTGGAAAAAGAGTAGGGTAGTTTCTTACAAAAATGTACGTGTTTACCACACAACCCAGCAATTGCCTTTTTGAGCATTTATCCCAGAAAATGAAAATATATGTTCACATAAAAACCTGTACATGAATGTTCACAGTAGCTTTATTAGTAAGAGCAAAAAAATGAAAACAACTCTTATGTCCTTTAGTAGGTGGATAGTTAAGCAAACTGTGGTACATCCATACCATGGCATACTACTCAGCAATCAAAAGGAAATGCCCAGACTTCACCACGATGCAATATATGCATGTAAGAAATCTGCACTTATACCCCCTAAATATATAAAACATTTTTAAAAGAAGAAAAGGAAGAAACTATTGATGCATACAACAACTTGGATGAATTTCAAGGGAATTATGCTGAATGAAAAAAAGTCAACCTCAGAAGATTACATTCTATATAATTCCATCCATACAACATTCTTGAAATGACAAAATTACAGAGTTGGAGGACAGAACAGTGGCAGCCGCAGGTTTTGGTGAGGGGATAAGAAAGAGATGTGGCTGTGGCTGTAAAAGGGCAGTGGAAGGGATCCATGTGACAGAACTGTTCTGTCTGTTATGGTGGTCACATGAATCTACACATGTGATAATACTGCATAGAATTATATACACATACATGAAAAATGTTCAAGCAGTTAAGCACGAATATCTTAATTGTCTAAAACGACATTTTCTTTTTTTTTTTCTTTTCTTTTTTTTCTTTTTTTTTTTTGAGACGGGGTCTTGCTCTGTTGCCCAGGCTGGAGGGCAGTGGCCGGATCTCAGCTCACTGCAAGCTCCGCCTTCCGGGTTTACGCCATTCTCCTGCCTCAGCCTCCCGAGTAGCTGGGACTACAGGCGCCCGCCACCACGCCCGGCTAGTTTTTTGTATTTTTTAGTAGAGACAGGGTTTCACCATGTTAGCCAGGGTGGTCTTGATCTCCTGACCTCGTGATCCACCCGTCTCGGCCTCCCAAAGTGCTGGGATTATAGGCTTGAGCCACCGCGCCCGGCCAACATTTTCTTTTAAGAGCTATCTACAGTTCAAAGCTCACTTTTATGAAGTGTCACATACATCACCATTTTAAGAGACATAAAATCATGAAAAGATATCACCAGAAGCTACGTAAACGTTTCAGCTAAGGGTAAAGAGAAAGTTAAGAGTGTTTTCACAAGGAAATTGAAAGAGGGCAATCCAAATGAAGTCAATATGGTCACACAAAAATCTTGGTAAAATAACTAGAATGGAAGCACAAACTGCTGAGCAAGTGGGAGAAGAAAAGAAAACATGGTTCAAACAGATCACACAAGGGAACCGAGGACAAATGCTGACTTTGACATTATCTAGGTAACTCCTATCTTTCTGTCATAGGTGACTCTAATAATAGACCTGTTGTTGCAAAAACCAGTCAACATTCTACCAAATTAGAAAGAAGTCCCTCATTGACTTGTTGGATGTAGGTGGTACCCCATGTCCTCCCACACCAAAAGAGATCAGTTCTGGCAAGAAAGCTCCAACCCACCTTGATGGTGCTGCTGATAGGATGCCTTAGGCCAGGGATGTCCCAGCGATGTTCTGCTGGCTGAGGTACAAGGTGGGAGGAGAATATGCCTCATTCATTACTTGATCAACTTCTTGGCCTTGAAGAAGCATTGCAGGTGGAAGACCTGCCAGGTGGCTAGTCCAGTGAGGCAGAACATTGAAAAGATGCTGAAGTATAGGACCCAAGTGTTTGTTGACTCATTGGTATCACACATCTCCTCTCTTCTTCATGTAAGCAAAATCATTAACAGTAGATTCTGAAAGGTCTTCTAGGTGTTGCAGCTTCACCTCTCATGGTTTGAGCTTCTCAACTTTTGCAATCTCCATAATTTTTTGCCTCCACTCCATGCTTCATGTCTAGGATCACAAGTTGGTCAGGTATCTGCCCTGTTCCCTTGCTCTCAAAACACACTTCAAGTGTCATAATCTTTAGTGGTAAAGGAAAATTTCCCCCTTGGTTGCCTCCTCTTTGGAGTAGAAAATATGGCCAACAGGGCCGGGTGCGGTGGCTCAAGCCTGTAATCCCAGCACTTTGGGAGGCCGAGACGGGCGGATCACGAGGTCAGGAGATCGAGACCATCCTGGCTAACATGGTGAAACCCCGTCTCTACTAAAAAGTACAAAAAACTAGCCGGGCGAGGTGGCGGGCGCCTGTAGTCCCAGCTACTCGGGAGGCTGAGGCAGGAGAATGGCGTGAACCCGGGAGGCGGAGCTTGCAGTGAGCTGAGATCTGGCCACTGCACCACTCCAGCCTGGGCGACAGAGCGAAACTCCGTCTCAAAAAAAAAAAAGAAAATATGGCCAACAGAATCTGTAATCTTGAGGTGGCTGCGCAGGCCGCCAGTGCCCCCAGACTGGTTGGAGATCTTGTATGTGCCAGTCACTGGCAGGTCCTTGTGGATCTCCTCATGGAGGCACTTGCGAGAATTACTGGGCAGATGGAAGGAGATGACAAGGACCGAGCTGGGGCTGAGCAGGAACAAAAGCAGCAATGCCAATGGACAAGGGCCATGCCAGGCTGGTGGGCCAGACAAACCAGACATGGTGTTGGAGACTCATTCCCCCTTTAACCCTTCTGCTGGGCATCAACACCTCCTACTGTGAGTCCTCTACCATGATGTATTCAGGCCACAATGCTATCCTATCTATGCCCCCTGTCCCCCTGAAAAGCTAGTTTTGACCTTTCTTCAGCTTAGGCAGAGGTCTGTGTCTTTCTTCATGATTAGAGACCAGGTGGCAGGGAAGCACACAACCATCACACAGACTCAGACCACAGGTCCATCCTACCCTCTACCTGGGTGAATTTTCAGCTCTTACTTCCTTTCTCTGGAATAGGACTTCAAGCTTCCAAACCTGATGTGATCTCCAGGCTGGAGCAGGGGGATGAACCATGGACCCCACACATCTTGAGAACTCAGGGGAGCTGGAGCTGGAGGCACAAGAGAGAAGGTGAGTCTGCTCCCACTCTCTGCTTCTGTGATAGGTGCTGCAGCTTCACTCACGAATCCCGTCTCTGCAAGCTTCAGACAAATCTCTTGTTACCCTCAGGCCTTTGCTTTCCTCCTCCTTTTTCTATCTTGTCCTCTTTTCTTGCTGTTATTTGCCCCTGTTATCTGTCCATAAGTAGGTTTGTGTTTTATTTACCCTAGAAAATGCTCTTTCAGCCACAAAAAAGAGCTCAAGTGTCTTTCCCTGGCAGCTGGCTCCCAGTCCCTTCACTTCCATGTCATCCACTCCTTAGGCTGTTTGGGAAAAATGCTAATCACATTTTTCCTCTGCTCTGACACCACAGCAACAATCAACAAAGAGTTCATGACCAAATGCATGGAGGGCTTTTCCCATGCTCCAAACAGCTCTAATTCAGTTCCGTTTTGGTGCTTTCTTCTTGGAGATAGCCTGACACCCCACAGACTGAGGGCTCAGTCTCCGAGACTGTCCCCTCAAGACACTACTTGTAAGTTCGAGATTTCCAAACTTCAGACCAACAGGATTCAAGTTGGAGTTCCCATGACCCTCACTCTGGGTTCTATTAATTTGCTGGAGCAGCTCACAGAACTCAGGGAAACACTTAGATTTGCCAGTTTAGGCCAGGCGTGGTGGCTCACGCCTGTAGTCCCAGCAGTTTGGGAGGCCGAGGTGGGCAGATCACTTGAGGTCAGGAGTTCAAGACCAGTCTGACCAATATGGTGAAACCCCATCTCCACAAAAAATATAAAATTAGCTGGGCATGGTGATGTGCATCCATAGTCCCAGTTACTTGGAAGGATGAGGCATGAGAATCACTTGAACCCAGGAGGAAGAGGTTGCAGTGAGCTGAGATCATGCCACTGCACTCCAGCCTGGGTGGCGGAGTGAGACCCTGTCTCAGAAAAGAAAAAAAGAAAAAGATTTACCAATTTATTATAAAGGATAAAGGTGAAGAAATATGTAGGCTGTGGTATGGGGGAAGGGGTGTGGAGTTTTCATGCCCTCCCTGGGCACATCACCCTCTAGGATCCTATCCACTTAGCTATCCAGCAGCTCTCTGAACCCTGTCCTCTTAGGTTTTTATAGAGACTTTATTATGCAGATATGATTGATTAAACCATTGGCCACTGGTGATCAACTTAACCTTTAGCTCCTTTCCCCTCTCTGAGTTTGGGTCTTTGGGGCTGAGAATCCTGACCTTGTAATCATGCCTTGGCCTTTCCAGTGATCAGCTTCATCCTAAAGCTGTCAGTCAACATAAGCCTATGAAAAGAAAGCACTTTGGAGATTATAAGGATTTTAGGAGTTGTATGCCAGGTCATGGGGGTGAAGACCAAATAGATATTTCACACTGCCCACAGGGTTTGCTGGCCAGCTCTGTTTTGGCTGCTTGGAGACACCACTTAGAGAGACGTTCTCTTCCAAGTCTCTCATTCCTGCTGTTATTCACTCAGAGCATCCTAGGCTGATTCTGGGTCTTAAGGAAAAAGATGAGCTAGAAAGCATTTCTTCCTGTGTAGTGGGGGACCTGGGCATGTAAACAGTAAGCAGAACAGAGTCCTGGGGCTCCATGCTGCCACACAGCTAACGTTGGACATTTGTGCTTGATGCAGGCCTGGCACTGTGCTGTCACAGTGAATTTATGGAATTTGCCAATATCTCTGCACAATCGGTGCCCAGGAAACTGAGGCACAGAGAGATTAAATGGTAGCCCCAGATCACACAGCCGGCCAGGGACAGAATAGGGTTGGGTCCCTGGCAGATTGATCTCAGCCCCATACTCTTATTTTCCCTAAGGAACCAGCTTTATTGAGGTGTAATTAACATATAATATGTTAACAAATATTTAAAGTATATGATTTTATATCTTTTGACATATGTATACACATGTGAAATCATTGCTACAATCTAGGGCAGATATATCCATCACCTCCAAAAATTTTCTCCTCCTTCATCGTCTTTCACTCCTTCCCACCTTTCTCACTCCTTCCCACTTATATCCTGAAGTAATTACTGATCTCCTTTCTGTCACTATAAATTATATTTTCTAGAGTTTTATGTGAAAATGAAATCATTGAGCATGTATTCTTTTTCGTCTGGCTTCTTTTATTCAACATAATTATTTTGAGATGTGTTTATGTTGTATTTCAATAATTCTTTTTATTTCTGAGTAATATTGTTTTGTTTGAATATACTACAATTTGTTCATACTCTGTTAACAAACATTTGAGTTGTTTTCGTTTTTTGGTCAGCATACATAAAGCTGCTGTGAACATTGCCTTCCACTCATCTTGTACCTCCCTAAGTTGTTGTGAGTTGTCAAGAATGATTACTGTTCTCTCTCTTGTCCCCCAGGTGCAGTCACTGGTCCAGCATTAAGGCCAGGATTCGTTACTTTCCAGGGCTGCTGAATAGCTATCTTCCTGGCACTTTCCATTCTTACTCTCTTACATTGGAGTCACCATCTGTTGAATTCCATGTCTATTTATTTATTTATTCCTTGTTTTGCTGAAGTACATCCTCAAATAGGTTGAGCCCTTTTGTGTCTCAATATGGCTTTATTCTACCCTCATGTTTCTGAGTCCTTATGTATGAAATGTTTTATAAACTTCATATAAGTTGAATTATTTTATTCAGTCCGACAGTCATTTTTTTTAGAGTGTGCAGTAAAGGGTTAACTCAGAGGCCTGCACTGCCCAAATCCTGCATATTCCAAAGGTCTTTAGGACTAACCCCTTGACTAGCTTCTTGGAGGTAACCTCTAAGCTGTTGGAATATTCTGCCTGGTAAGAGTATTTGAGTATACCTGGGGCCTTGGGCTATGCTAGTTTATGCTAACTATGTGATTTAAAGCAAATGCTTATTTCTGTTTGCCTGGGTCCCTGGACCACAGTGTATCAGATTATCCCCTGAGGGGAACTGTCAAGGTACCTGAGTGCCCCAAGTCCATGTACTAACCATTAATAAAAATCCTGAACACTAAAGCTCAGGTGAGTTTCCCTGGTCATCAACACTTTGCATATGTAGTCACACATGGTGGCCGGAAGAATTAAGGTCTGTCCAGGTGACCCTACTGGAAGAGGATATCTGGAAGTTCACACTTGGTCTCTCCTGGACCCTGTGTGGCATTTTCCTTTGCTGATTTTTAATTGTATCCTTTTGGCCTAATAAACTGTGTAATTGTGAGCATAAGAGCTTTTCTGAGTTCTGTGAGTCCTAGTAAATTATCGAACATGAAGGTGGATTTGGGTACTCCTCGCAGAGTGCTTTGTCCATGTAAATGTAACATTTATTGATAAAGTTGAGAGTAAGTCTGCCATTTTGCTATTTGTTTTCTACTTGTCTCATCTATTTCTTTTTTCCTATACTATATATATATATATATTTTTTTTTTTTTTTTTTTTTGAGAAGCAGTCTCACTCTGTCACCCAGGCTGGAGTGCAGTGGCACAGTCCCAGCTCACTGTAACCTCCACCTCCCAGGTTCAAGTGATTCTCCTGACTCAACCTCCCAAGTAGCTGAGACTACAGGTGCCCACCACCATGCCTGGCTAATTGTTTTATTTTTAGTAGGGATGGGGTTTCACCATGTTGGCCAGGATGGTATGTATCTCTTGACCTCATGATTCACCCACCTCAGCCTCCCAAAGTGCTGGGATTACAGGCGTGAAGCACTGCGCCCGGCCTCTTATATTCTTTTGAATAAATCAAACTTTATATGTAATTTTATGTTTCTTCTCCATTAGCTTTTTAGTTGTACATTCTTTTTTAAGTGATGACTAATGATTAAATATGTCTCTTTGACTTACTATGGTCTACCTTAATGTTTTTACCACTTCTTGAAAAATGCAAGATCCTTACAATTCCTTTCGTCCCTCTCCTTCCTTTCGTTATTATTGTCACTTATTTTGTGCTACCTACTTTGAAACCTTACCAGAGAGTTTATTCCATTGCTATTTCTTGACAGTAAATATTCATTTAGAATTACCCTTTCTAGTGTTTTTCATTCCTTTCTGCAATTCTGTACTTCTGTTCAAGATCATTATTTTCAGTTTGAAATTTTTTCTTTAGTATTTCTGTACTTGAGTTGGCATTATTCTGTGAGCTTTTGTCTGAAAGTGTCTTTGTTTTCCTTTCTTGATTTTTTCCTTTATTCAATGGATATGATGTATTAATTGATTTTTGGATGCTAAACAAACCTTGCATTTCTGGGATAAGTCCCACTCAGTAATGGTGTATAATTTTATATATATATATTGTGGAATTTGATTTGCTAGCATTTTGTTGGGGAATTTTGTGTCTGTATTACAGATGCTGATCTGTTGTTTTATTGTCTGTTTTTGGTATCAGGGTAATACTGTTTTCATTGAATGAATTGGAAAGTGTTCTCTTTTGTTTTTTTTTTGGAAGAGTTTGTAAGAATTAGTATTAAGCCTTTTTTTCTATTCTGTAGTTCATTAGTTTCTGTTATATTCCTTATTTTCTACCTTCTGCTTGATTTGGGTTTAGTTCTTTTGTTTGTTTGTTTGTTTTCCCCAGTGTTTTAAGGTAGAAGATTAGGTTGTTGATTTGCTCCCTTTAAAAAAAAAAAAATGTAGGCATTGAGGGATGGCCAAGATAGCCAAATACAGACAGCTCCGGTCTGCAGCTCCCATTGAGACCAACACAGAAGATGGGTGATTCCTGCATTTCCAACTGAGGTACCCAGTTCATCTCATTGGGACCGGTTAGGTAGTGGAGAGGGAGTGGAAGCAGGGTGGAACATCGCTTCACCCAGGGAGTGCAAGGAGCCAGGGGACCTCCCTCCTCTCCCAGCTAAGGGAAGCCATGAGGGACTGTGCTACACGGCCTGGGTACTACACTTTTCCCATGGTTTTTACAATCTGCAGATCAGGAGATTCCCTCATGAGCCTACACCACCAGGGTCCTGGGTTTTAAGCACAAAACTGAGTGGCTATTTAGGCAGGCACCGAGCTAGCTACAGGAGTTTTCTTCATACCCTGGTGTCACCTGGAATCCCAGTGAGACAGAACTGTTCACTCCCCTGGAAAGGGGGCTGAAGCCAGGAAGCCAAGTGGTCTCTCTCAATGAGTCCCACTCCCATGGAGCCCAGCAAGCTAAGAACCACTGGCTTGAAATTCTCACTGCCAGCACAGCAGTTTGGAGTTGACCTGGGACATTCAAGCTTGGAGGGGAAAGGAGCATCTTCTGAGATTACTGAGGCTTTAGTAGGCTGTTTTCCCCAATAGTGCTAAGGAGACCAGGAGGTTTGGACTAGGCGGAACACCACAGTGTGGTAAAGCAGCTGTGGCCAAACTGCTTCTCTAGATTTCTCCTCACTGGGCAGGGCATCTCTGTAGGAAATACAGCAGCCCCAGTCAGGAGCTTATAGATAAAACTTTCATCTCCCTGGGACAGAGCACCTGGAGGGAGGGGCAGCTGTGGGCACAGCTTCAGCAGACTTAATCTTAACTGCCTGGCTGTGAAGAGAGCAACTGATCCTGACAAGCGGGATTCTTCCAGCACAGCACACCAGCTCTGCTAAGGGACAGACTGCCTCCCCAGGTGGGTCCCTGAATCCCATACCTCCTGACTGGGAGACACCTCTCAACAGGTCAACAGACACCTCATACAGGAGAGCCCTGGATGGCCTCAGGTCAGTGCCCCCTCAGGGATGAAGCTTCTAGAGGAAGGAGCAGGCAGCAGTCTTTGCTGTTCTGCAGCCTCCACTGGTGATAACCAAGTCAACAGGGTCTGGAGTGGACCTCCATCAAACTGCAGCAGACCTGCAGAAGAGGGCTCTAAGGTGGCGGGCGCCTGTAGTCCCAGCTACTTGGGAGGCTGAGGCAGGAGAATGGCATAAACCCAGGGGACGGAGCTTGCAGTGAGCTGAGATCCGGCCACTGCACTCCAGCCTGGGCGACACAGCGAGACTCCGTCTCAAAAAAACAAAACAAAACAAAATAATAAAATAAAATAAAAACTGACAAACAGAAAGCAACAATAACCACATCAACAAAGAAGACACGCACACACACACACAAACCCCCATCCAAAGGTCATCAGCCTCAAAGATCAAAGGTAGATAAATCCATAAGATGAGGAAAAAACAGTACAAAAACACTGAAAATTCCAAAAAGCCTCTTCTCTTCCAAATGATCACAACTCCTCTCCAGCAAGGACACCAAACCGGACGGAGAATGAGATTGATAAATTGACAAAAGTAGGCTTCAGAAAGTGGGTAATAACAAACTCCTTGAGCTAAAAAAAAAAAAAAAAAAAAAAAAAAAAAGTTCTAACCCAATGCAAGGAAGCTAAGAAACTTAAGAAACTTGATAAAAGCTTACAGGAACTGCTAACTAGAATAACCAGTTTAGAGAGGAACATAAATGACCTGATGGAACTGACAAACAGCACAAGAACTTCGTGAAGCATACACAAGTATCAATAGCTGAATTGATCAAGTGGAAGAAAGGATATCAGAGAATGAAGATCACCTTGCTAAAATAAGACATGAAGACAAGATTAGAGAGAAAAGAATGAAAAGGAATGAACAAAGCCTCAAGAAATATGGGTCTATGTGAAAAGACCAAACCTACGATTGATTGGTGTATCTGAAAGCAATGGGTAGAATGGAACCAAGTTGGAAAACACACTTCAGGATGTTATCCAGGAGAACTTCCCCAACCTAGCAAGATATGCCAACATTCAAATTCAGGAAATAAACGGAACACCACTAAGATACTCCATAAGAAGATCAAACCCAAGATGTATAATCATCAGAATCTCCAAGAGTGAAATGAAGGAAGAAAATGCTGAGGGCAACCAGAGAGAAAGGTCAGGTCACCTACAAAGGTAAGCCCATTAGACTTAACAATGGATCTCTCTGCAGAAACCCTATAATCTAGAAGAGAATTGGGGGCCAATTTTCAACATTCTTAAAGAAAAGAATTGGGCCAGGTGCTGTGGCTCATGCCTGTAATCCCAGCACTTTGGGAGGCTGAGACGAGCAGATTACCTGAGGTCAGGAGTTCGAGACCAATCTGACCAACATGGAGAAACCCTGTCTCTACTAAAAAATACAAAAATTAGCTGGGCATAGTGGTACATGCTTGGGAGGTGGAGGTTGCAGTGAGCTGAGATTGCACCATTACACTCCAGGCTAGGCAGTAAGAGCAAAACTCTATCTCAAAAAAATAAAAAGAATATTCAACCCAAAATTTCATATCCAGCCAAACTAAGTTTCATAAGCAAAAGAGAAATAAACGCCTTTCCAGGCAAGCAAATGCTGAGGGATTTTGTCACCAGCAGGCCTGCCTTACAAGAGCTCCTGAAGGAAGCACTAAATATGGAAAGGAAAAACTCATTCCAGCCACTGCAAAAGCACACAAAAATATAGAGACCAATGACACTATGAAGAAACTGCATCAACTAATGTGCAAAATACCCAGCTAGCATCATGATACCAGGATCAAATTCACACATAAAAATATTAATCTTAAATGCAAATGGGCTAACTGCCCCAATTAAAAAATGCAGACTACCCAATTGGATGAAGAGTCAAGACCAATCCGTGTGCTGTATTCAGGAGATCGATCTCACATGCAAAGACACACACAGGCTCAAAATAAAGGAATGGAGGAATATTTACCAAGCCTATGGAAAGCAAAGACAAAAAAACAGGGGTTGCAGTCCTAGTCTGATAAAACAGACTTTAAACCAACAAAGATCAAAAAAGACAAAGAAGGGCATTACATAATGGTAAAAGGATCAATGCAACAAGAAGAGCTGACTATCCTAAATGTATATGCACCCAATACAGGAGCACCCAGATTCATAAAGCAAGTTCTTAGAGACCTACAAAGAGATTTAGACTTTCACACAATAATAGTGTGAGACTTTAACACCCCACAGTCAATATTAGATTAACAAGACAAAAAATTAGCATCCTTTATATATTTTTTTAATTTATTTTTTATTTTTTTTTTATTTATTTATTTTTTTTTTTTGAGACGGAGTCTCACTCTGTTGCCCTGGCTGGAGTGCAGTGGCACAATCTCAGCTCACCACAAGCTCTGCCTCCTGGGTCCACACCATTCTCCTGCCTCAGCCTCCTGAGAAGCTGGGACTACAGGTGCGTGCCACCATGCCCAGCTAATTTATTTGCATTTGCATTTTTAGTAGAGACAGGATTTCACTGTGTTAGCCGGGATGGTCTCAATCTCCTGACCTCATGATCTGCCCACTTTGGCCTCCCAAAGTGCTGAGATTATAGGTGTGATCCACCACACCCAGCCAGCATCCTTTAAAATTAAAGGATATTCAGGACTTGAATTCTTCTCATTCTTGTCAGTGCCACATGGCACTTATTCTAAAATCAACCACATAATTGGAAGTAAAACACTCCTCTGCAAATGCAAAAGAACAGAAATCATAACAGCCTCCCAGACCACAGTGCAATCAAATTAGAACTCAGGATTAAGAAACTCAAAACCGTACAACTACATGGAAATTGAACAACCTACTCCTGAATGACTCCTGGGTAAATAACGAAATTAAGAATGAAATAAGTTCTTTGAAACCAATGAGAACAAACAGACAATATACCAGACTTTCTGGGACACAACTAAAGCAGCATTAAGAGGGAAATTTATAGCACTAAATGCCCACATCAGAAAGCTGGAAAGATCTGAAATTGGCACCCTAATATCACAATTAAAACAACTAGAGAAGCAAGGGCAAACGAATTAAAAAGCTAGCAGAAGACAAGAAATAACTAAGATCAGAGCAAAACTGAAGGAGATACAGACAGGAAAAATCCTTCAATAATCAATGAATGCAGAAGATGTTTTTTTGAAAAAATTAACAAAATAGATAGACCACTAGCTAGACTAATGAAGAAAAGAGAGAAGAATCAAATAGATATAATAAAAAATAATAAAGGGGATATTACCACTGATCCCACAGAAATACAAACTATGACCAGAGAATACTATAAACACCTCTACACAAATTAGAAAATCTAGAAGAAATGGATAAATTCCTGGACATATGCACCCTCCCAAGACTAAACCAGGAAGGTGTCAAATCCCTGAACAGACCAATAACAAGTTCTGAAATTGAGGCTGTAATTCATAGCCTAACAACCCCAAAAAAACCCAGAACCAGATGGATTCACAGCCAAATTCTACCAGAGGTATAGAGAGGAACTGGTACTATTCCTTCTGAAACTATTCCAAAGAGGGAATCCTCCCTAACCCTTTTTATGAGGTCAGCATCATCCTGATACCAAAACCTGACAGAGACACAACAAAAAAAGAAAATTTCAGGTCAATATCCCTGATGAACATCGATGCAAAAATGCTCAATAAAATATTGGCAAACTGAATCCAGCAGCATATCAAAAAGCTTATTCATCAAGATCAAGTCAACATCATCCTTGGGATGCAGGGCTGTTTCATCATAGGCAAATTTGTAATCCATCACATAAACAGAACCAATGGCAAAAACCTCATGATTATCTCAATAGATGCAGAAAAGGCCTTCAATAAAACTCAACATCTCTTCATGTTAAAAACTAAATCAACTAGGTATTGATGGAACATATCTCAAAATAATAAAAGCTATTTATGACAAACCCATAGCCAATATCATACTGAATAGGCAGAAGCTGGAAACATTCCCTTTGAAAACCAGCACAAGACAAGGATACCCTCTCTCACCACTCCTATTCAACATAGTATTGGAAGTTCTGGCCAGGGCAATCAGGCAAGAGAAATAGAGTATTCAAATAGGAAGAGAGGCAGTCAAATTGTGTCTATTTGACTGTATATTTGGAAAACCCCATTGTCAGCCAGGCATGGTGGCTCATGCCTGTAATCCCAGTACTTTGGGAGGCCAAGACAGGTGGATCACGAGGTCAGGAGATTGAGACCATCCTGGCTAACATGGTGAAACCCCATCTGTATTAATAACCCAAAAAAATTAGTCGGGCGTGAGCCAAGATTATGCCACTGCACTCCGGCCTGGGCAACGGAGCAAGACTGCATCTCAAAAAAAAAAAAAAAGTCAGGAAACAGCAGATGCTGGTGAGGGTGTGGAGAAATAGGAATGCTTTTACACTGTTGGTGGGAGTGTGAATGAGTTCAGTCATTGTGGAAGACAGTGTGGTGATTTCTCAAGGATCTAGAACCGGAAATACCAGTTGACCCAGCAGTCCCATTACTGGGTATATACCCAAAGGATTGTAAATCATTCTGCTGTAAAGATACATGCACAGATACGTTTCTTGTAGCACTATTTACAATAGCAAAGACTTGGAACCAACCAAAATGCCCATCACTGATAGACTGGATAAAGAAAATGTGGCATATATACACCATGGAATACTACGCAGCCATAAAGAAGAATAAGTTCATGTCCTTTGCAGGGACATGGATAAAACTGGAAGCCATAATTCTTAGCAAACTAACACAGGAACAGAAAACCAAAAACAATATGTTCTCACTCGTAAGTGGGAGTTGAACAGTGAGAACACATGGACACAGGGAGGGGAACATCACACACCAGGGCCCATCATGGGGTGAGGGGCAAGGGGAGGGAAAGCATTAGAACAAATACCTAATGCATGTGGGCTAAAAACCTAGATGACAGGTTGATAGGTGCAGCAGAGCACCATGGCACATGTATACCTATGTAACAAACCTGCAGGTTCTGCACATATATCCCAGAACTTAAAGTAAAATTTCTAAAAAAGAAAAATTTTTTTTAACTTTAAAAAATGTAGACATTGACAGCTACAAATTTCCCTTTAAGCACTGATTTAGCTGCATCCCGCAGGTTTTGATATGTTGTGTCTTCCTTTTCATTCATCTTGAAGTATTTTCTAATTTTGCTTTGTACTTCTTGTCTGACCCATTGGTTATTTAGTACTGTGTTGCTTAATTTTTACATATTTGTGAATTTAGCAAATTGTTTTCTGTTATTAGTTTCAGTTTCATTCCATTATGTTTAAAAAACATAAGACAAGGAAACTTGTAGAGTTTCAGTCTTTTTAAACTTATCGAGGCTTGTTTTATGGCCTCACCTATGATCTGTCCTGGAAAATATTCCATGTGTACTTGAGAAAAATGTATATTCTGCTGTTGTTGGGTGAAGTATTCTCTAACAACTTATATGTTTGTTAAGTCTAGTTTGTATATAGTGTTCTAAATCTTCTACCCTTGTCCCTCAGTATCCATGGGAGATTGGTTCCAGGAACCCTTTCAAATACTAAACTCCACAGATGCTCAAGTCCCTTATATAAAATGGTGTACTATTTTCATATCACCTATGTACATCCTCCTCCTGTATACTTTAATACAATGTAAATGCTATGTAAATAGTTGTTAAACTTTACTGGCTAGGGAATAATGACAAATCTGTGTATGTTCAGTACAAATGCAACCATGCTTTTTGTTTAATTTCCAAATTTTTTTGTATTTGTGGTCACTTGAATCCATTGATGCAGAATCCCTAGAGTATTAGTCTGTTTTCACACTGCTATGAAGAACTACCTGAGACCGAGTAATTTATAAAGGAAAGAGGTTTAATTGACTCATAGTTCTACATAGCTGGGGAGGCCTCAGGAAACTTACAGTCATGGCAGAAAGTAAAGGGGAAGCAAGGCACATCTTACATAGCAGCAGCAGTGGGCAGGGAGGGTCGACTGCCAAGCACTTTTAAGCCATCAGGTCTTCTGAGAACTCACTATCATGAGAACAGCCTGGGGGAAACCACCCCCATGATCCAATCACCTCCCACCAGGTCTCTCCCTCAACATGTTGGGATTACAATTTGAGAAGAGATTTAGATGGGGACACAGAGCCAAACTGTATCACCTAGATACAGAGGGCCATCTGTATTTCCTTGTTGATCTTCTGGTTAGATGTTCTATCCAAATTGAAAGTGGGGTTTGAAGTCTCTGACAACTGTTGTTGAACTATGTATTTCCCCCCAATGCAGAGACCAGCGCGGTCAGGGAGACCCTAACCCAGGGGCACTAGAGAAATTAAAGACACACACACAGAAATGTAGCGGTGTGAAGTGGGGAATCAGGGATCTCACAGCCTTCAGAGCTGAGAGCCCCAAACAGAGATTTACTCACGTATTTATTGACAGCAAATCAGTCATTAGCATTGTTTCTATAGAATTAAATTAACAAAAAGTATCCCTTATGGGAAATGAAGGGATGGGCCGAATTAAATGAATAGGTTGGGCTAGTTAACTGCAGCAGAAACACGCTCTTAAGACACAGTTCACTCATGCTAATTGTGGCCTAAGAATGCCTTTAAGTGGTTTTCCGCCCTGGGCTGGCCCAGGTGTTCCTTGCCCTTATTCCCGTAAACCCACAACCTTCCAGCTTGGGCATTAGGGCCATTACGGACATGTCACAGTGCTGCAGAAATTTTGTTTATGGCCAGTTTTGGGGCCAGTTTATGGCCAGGTTTTGGGGGGCTTGCTCCCAACACCCCAATTTTTTCAACCTTTCATTGCACATTCTTTGAAGCTCTGTTGTTAGCTGTGTATATGTTTACAAGTGTTATAACTTTTGAGTTGACCCTTTTATCATGGTAAAATGTCCCTCTTTATCTCTGGTAGCATGTTACATTTTAAAGTCTATTTTGTCATTGTTAGTATAACTACTCTAGCTTTATTATGGTTGCTATTTGCATAACACAGCGTATCTTATTTGATTTATGATTTTTCAACTTCACAATGGTACAAAATTATTCTGTTTTTCATTTTCAGTACAGTAGTCAATAAATTGCATGATATTCAACACTTTACTATAAAATAGGCTTTGTATTAGATTATTTTGCCCAACTGTAGGCTAATGTAAATGTTCTGAGCATGTTTAAGGTAGGTGAGGCTAAGCTATGATGTTTGATAGGTTAGATGTATTAAATGCATTTTTTTACGTATTAGTCCATTCTCACACTACTATAAACAAATACCTGATACTGGGTAATTTGTAAGGAAAAGAGGTTTAATTGGCTCAGAGTTCTGCAGGCTGTACAGGAAGCATACCAGCTTCTGCTTCTAGGGAGGCCTCAGGAAACTTAAAATTATAGCAGGAGGTGAAGGGGAAGCAGGCACATCTTACATGGCTGGAGCAGGAGGAAGAGATACAGGAAGGAGGTGCCACACACTTAAACTACCAGATCTCACTAGAACTCTATCACAAAAACAGCACCAGGGGGATGTGCTAAGCCATTCATGAGAAACCGCCCCCATGATCCAATCACTTCCTACCAGGCTCTATCTCCAGCATTGGGGATTGCATTTCAGTATGAGATTTGGGTGGGGACATAGATCCAAAGCATATCAACTTCTATATTTTCAACGTATCATGGGTTTTTCAGGACATAACACCATTGTAAGTTGAGGAGCATCTGTGTATCTTTTTCCATTCTTTTACTTCCAATCTGTTTTTATCTTTGAATCTGAAGTGTATTTCCTATAGATAGCATATAGTTGGATATTGTTTTTTAATCCACTGTGACTCTGCCTTTTTTTCCCTTTCTTTTTTTCTTTCTGCCTTTTCTTTGAATTGTTTAGTCACATTTATTGTAGTTTGTTGTGTAGTTGGGTTTACATCTGCCATTGTGCTCTTTGTGTTTTGTATATCTTGTGTCTTTTCTGTTCCACCATTCCTCCTTAATTTTTTTCTTTTGCATTGAGTAGATTTTACTTTATTTTTAAAGTCAGGTCTTGCCCTGTTTCCTAGGCTGGAGTGCAGTGGCCTGATCATGGCTCTCTGTAGCCTTGAACTCCTGGGCTGAAGGGATCCTTCCTCCTGAGCCTCAGGCCTCAAGTAGCTGGGACTACAGGTGTCTGCCACCATGTCTGGCTAAGTGTGTGGGATTTTTTTTGTTTTGTTTTGCTTTTTTTTTTTTTCCAATTTTATTTTTAGAAACAGGGTCTTGCTTTTATGTTGCCTAGGCTGGTCTCAAACTCCTGGCCTCAAGTGATCTTCCTGCCTCAGCCTCGCAAGTGACTGGGATTATAGATGTGAACCACCATGCCCAGCTGCATTGAGTACAATTTTTCTATTATAACATTTTAATTTCTTTACTGATACTTTCACTTTTTGAAAGTTATTCTCTTAATGCTGACTCTAGAGCTTACCACATACATTTCATCAGAATTTACTTCTGATTTATACTAACAAAATTCAATGAGATATAGAATTGTTACTTGTATATAGCTCTATTTAATCTTCCTCCTTTATGTACTGTTGTTTTACAATTATATGTTCGTTATAAACCCACAAATACATTTTTATAATTTTTACTTTATATAATTTTATGTCAATTGTGGAAACAGAAAAGAAATGAGAAAGTATATATTGGTAAAATTTTTAATGTTTACTTTCTTATTTACCATTTATGGTTTTCTTCATTTGTTCCTGTACATTTAGGTTACCATCTGCTGTCATTTCCTTTGTCCAGTACAACTCTGCTCTCATCCACCTCCTTTGTGCTGTTGTCATATATAATACATGTTTACATCTTAAAGCCTAAACAATGTAATTATATAAAATTGATTTATAACATTGCTTTTTAAATTAATTGAGAGATTAAATACATACATTAATACTGTCTTATGTAATTAAATAATTACCTTTATCTTTGTTCTTTGTGTTTTTGGTGGGTTCTCATTTCTATCTGGGTTTACTTGCTTTCAACCTGAAGAATGTTCTTTGGTATTTTTTATAAGGTGGGTCTAGTAGCAATAAATTATCTGTTTATATTTATCTGGTAATGCTTGTATTTCATCTTCACTTTTGGAAGATAATTTGCTGGATAGAAACTTCTTCTTTTTTTTTTTTTTTTCTTTTTTAGAGACAGTCTCGCTCTGTTGCCCAGGCTGGAGTACAGTGGTGCGATCTCAGCTCACTGCAGCCTCCATCTCCTGGGTTTAAGTGATTCTTCTGCCTCAGCCTCCTGAGTAGCTGGGATTACAGGCACACGCCACCATACCCAGCTTTCTTTTTTTTTTTTCTTAAATAGAGATGGGGTTTCACTATGTTGGCCAGGCTGGTCTCAAACTCCGGACCTCAGGTGATCCATCCACTCGGCCTCTAGAATTGCTGGGATTATAGGCATGAGTCACCACACCAGGCCAAGATAGAAAATTCCTGGTTGAGAGTCTTTTTCTTTCAGAACTTTGAATATGTTATCCACTGTCTTCTGACCTCCATTACTTCTGATGAGAAGTCTACTGTTTATCTTATTGGGGTTCTCTTGTACATGATCAGTTGTTTTTCTCTTGCTTTCAAGATTTTCTCCTTGTCATTAACATTTAATGTTTTTACCATGATGTTTCTGAGTGTTAGTATCTTTGTGTTTATCCTACTTGGAGTTCTTTGGGCCTCTTGGATGTGCAGTTTAATGTTTTCCAGGAAATATCAGAAGTTTTCAGCCATTATTGAAGTATTTCCTAAATGGTGGTAAAACTATATAACATGAGGATCAGTCTACATTCTTAAATATTTTTAAGTGTACAATACAATAGCAAAACGCTGTATAGCAGATCTCTAGAACTTTCTCAAAACCTTGCATGACTGAAACCCTATACCCACTGAATAGCAACTCCCCATTTCTCCCTCTCCCCAACCCCTGGCAACCACCATTGCACTTTTTGTTTCTATGGGTGTGACTGTTTTAGATACCTCATATAAGTGGAACTATGCAGTATTCATCCTTCTATGACTGTCTTATTTCACTTAGCATAATGTCCTCAAAGTTCATTTATGTAGTTGCATATGATATTTTTTTCTACAATATTTTATGGCTGAATATTTCATTGTATGGATATACCAGATTTTCTTTGTACCTCCATCTGTTGATGGACATCTAGGTTGTTTCCACCTCTTGGCTATTGTGAATAATGCTGCAGTGAACATGGGAGCACAAACCTATCTTCAAGATTCTGACATTGGCTAGCTGTGGTGGGTCATGCCTGTAATCCCAACACTTTGGGAGGCCAAGGTGGGTGCACAAGGTCAAGAGATCAAGACCATCCTGGCCAACATGGTGAAACCCTGTCTCTACTAAAAATACAAAAATTAGCTGGGCATGGTGGCATGTGCCTGTAATCCCAGCTACCCAGGAGGCTGAGGCAGGAGAATTGCTTGAACCTGGGAGGTGGAGGTTGCAGTGAGCCAGGATCACACCACTGCCCTCTAGCCTGGTGACAGAACAAGACTTCATCTCAAAAGAAAAAAGAAAAAGGATTCTGATATCAATTCTTTTGGATAGTTACCCAAAAGTGGGATTACTGAATCATATGATGGTTCTATTTTTAATTTTTAAAGAAACTTCTATATTGTTTTGCATGACTGCACCATTTTACATTTCTACCAACACATCATCATCAACACTTGTTATTTTTCAGGCTTTTAAAAAGTAATAGCGGCCGGGCACGGTGGCTCAAGCCTGTAATCCCAGCACTTTGGGAGGCCGAGATGGGCGGATCACGAGGTCAGGAGATCGAGACCATCCTGGCTAACACGGCGAAACCCCGTCTCTACTAAAAACTACAAAAAACTAGCCGGGCGAGGTGGCGGCGCCTGTAGTCCCAGCTACTCGGGAGGCTGAGACAGGAGAATGGCGTAAACCCGGGAGGCGGAGCTTGCGGTGAGCTGAGATCCGGCCACAGCACTCCAGCCTGGGTGACAGAGCGAGACTCCATCTCAAAAAAAATAATAATAATAATAATAGCCATTCTAATGTGTGTAGTGACACCTCTTTGTGGTTTTCATTTGCATTTTCCTGATGATGTTGAGCATCTTTTCATATATTAATACCTGTTGACCATTTATGTGTCATCTTTGAGAAAAAAACTTGGCCCATCTTTTTTTAAATGGGGTCTTGCTCTGTTGCCCAAGCTAGAGTACAGTGGTGCCATCATAGCTCACTGCATTCTTGACCTCCTCTGCACAATAAATATCTTTATTTCTCACAGTTCTTAAGGCTGGAAGTCCAAGATTAGGGTGCAAGCATGATCAGGTTCTAATGACGGCCCCTTCTGAATTGCAACCTCTTGCTATATCCTCACATGGCAGAGGGAGCAAAGGTCTCTGGGGTCTCTTTTATAAGAGCACTAATCCCAATTATGAGGGACCTGCCTGCATAATCACTTCCCAAAGGTCCCACCTCCCAACACCATCACCTTGTGATTCAACATATGATTTTTGTTGTCTGTTTTGAGAGAATCTCACTGTTGTCCAAGCTAGAGTACAGTGGCGAGATCATAGCTCACTGAAGCCTCAAACTCCCAAATTCAAGCAATCCTCCTTCCTCAGCCTCCCAGGTAGCTGGGACTACAGGCATGTGCCACCACACCTGGCCTGGGCCTTGTTTAATGGGAGGTTTTTGATTACTGCTTCAGTCTCCTTGTTTTGTTTTGTTTTTTTTTTTTTTTGGTTTTTTTTTTGTTGTTGTTGTTTGTTTGTTTTTGTTTTTTGAGACAGAGTCTCGCTCTGCCGCCCAGGCTGGAGTGCAGTGGCCGGATCTCAGCTCACTGCAAGCTCCGCCTCCCGGGTTCATGCCATTCTCCTGCCTCAGCCTCCCGAGTAGCTGGGACTACAGGCGCCCGCCACCTCGCCCGGCTAGTTTTTTGTATTTTTTAGTAGAGACGGGGTTTCACGGTGTTACCCAGGATGGTCTCGATCTCCTGACCTCGTGATCCGCCCGTCTCGGCCTCCCAAAGTGCTGGGATTACAGGCTTGAGCCACCGCGCCCAGCCCAGTCTCCTTGTTTTAGGTATAGGTCTACTCAGACTTTCTATTTATTCATGAATCAGTCTTGGTAGGTTGTATATTTCTGAGATTTCATCCATTTCTTCTACATTGTCCAATTTGTTGGCATGTAATTGTTCACAGCAGTATCTTACAATCTTTTAATTTCTGTGGCATCAGTTGTCTCTTTCATTTCTGATTTTGAGTTTTCTCTCTTTTATTCTTAATTAATCTAGCTACAAAGTTTATCCATTTTATTTTCAAAAAACCGTTTTGTTGTTTTTTCTATTGTTTTTCTATTCTATTGTTTTCTACAGATTGTATTTATGTCTACTCTAATCTCAATTATTTCCTTCCTTCTCACTTTGGGGTTAGTTTGTTCACCTCTACTTCCTTGAAGTATAAAATTGGGATTATTTTGGATCTTTTAAAATGGAGGCATTTATTGCTATAAAATTCCCTTTTAGTACTGCCTTTGCTTCATCTCATAAGTTTTGGTATGTTGCATTTTTCACTCGCGTCCCTGTGAAGAGACCACCAAACAAGCATTGTGTGAGCAATAAAGCGGTTTATTTCACCTGGGTGCAGGCAGGCTGAGTCCGAAAAGAAAGTCAGCAAAGGGAGATAGAGGTGGGCTGTTTTATAGGATTTGGGTAGGTAAAGGAAAATGATAGACAAAGGGGGTTGTTTTCTGGTGGCCAGGGGCAGGGATCACAGGGTGCTCAGCGGGGGAGCTTTTGAGCCAGGATGAGCCAGGAGAAGGAATTTCACAAGGTAATGTCATCAGTTAAGGCAGGAACGGGCCATTTTCACTTCTTTTGTGGTGGAATGTCATCAGTTAAGGCAGGAACAGGCCATCTGGATGTGTACGTGCAGGTCACAGGGGATATGATGGCTTAGCTTGGGTTCAGAGGCCTGACAGCATTTCCATGTTTATTTTCAGATACATTCTAAACTCTTTTGATTAGTTCTGTGAACCCAGAAAACCTGAGACAGGTCTCTGGTAATTTAGAAAGTTGATTTTGCCAAGGTTGAGGATGTGCTGTGACACAGCCTGAGGAGGTCCTGACAACATTTGCCCATGGTGGTCGGGGCACAGCTTGGTTTTATGCATTTTAGGGAAACATGACACATCAATAATATATGTAAGAAGTACATCTGTTCGGCCTGGGAAGGTGGGACAACTTGAAGCAAAGGCAGGAAGACTTGAAGTGGGGAGGGAGCTTCCAGATCACAGATAGGTGAGACACAAATAGTTACTTTCTTTTGAGTTTCTGATTAGCCTTTCCAAAGGAGGCAATCAGATATGCATCTACCTCAATGAGCAGAGGGATAATTTTGAATAGAATGGGAAGCAGGTTTGCCCTAAGCAGTTTCCAGCTTGAGTTTTCCTTAGTGATTTTGGGGGCCCAAGATATTTTCCTTTCGGAGTTCTTTGACCATTGGTGGTTCATATATTTTCTTCTGCACCTTCTCTGTCTCCTCTCCTGGTTCCTCTATTGTGTGTGTATAGATGTGCTTAAAGGTATTCCACACTTGCCTGAGGCTCCATTCATTTTTTAAAATTCTTTTTTCTCGCAGTTTATCTTCAAGTTTATTGATTCTTCTGCCCATTCAAATCTATTGTTGGCCCCACAAATTAATTTTTATTTCAGATTATTGTACTTTTCAACTTCAGAATTTCCATTTAGTTGCTTTTGAAATAATTTTTGTCTTTATTGATATTCTGTACTCGATGAGACATTGTCTTCATACCTAATTTTACTTCAGTCAGCATGGTTCATTGAGTTTTTGGAACATATTTATCATAGCTCCTTTGAAATCTTAAATCTGACTTCTGGCTTCTCTCACAGGCAGTTTGTGTTCTTGCATTTTTCCTGTGTTATGGGTCACATTTTATTGTTATTTATTTATGTATTTATTTGCGTGTCTCCTGCTTTTTTTGAAAACAGACATTTTAGGTAATATAGGAATTCTGGTTACTGGTTCCCCTCCCCCTTCTCTAGAGCTTGTTTTTGTTGTTTGCTAGTTTATGTGTTTTATGACTTAGTGAAACTATTTCAGTGGCATACATTTTCTTCACCATATGGAACCTAGAGCATAATCAGAGTCATCCTGCAATGATAACCTTTTTGGCACAACTCTCTGTCTCTCTCCCTGATCTGCCTGTGAAGCTATCTACTTCAGATGGTATTACATCGTTCCCATTAGGGTCCACTAATTGCAGGCAGATTGCTCTGGTGTTTTTGACAGTGCCCTAGGGCAGTGGTTCCCAACCTTTTTGGCACCTGGGACCAGTTTTATGGAAGTCAGTTTTTCCATGGATTAGGTGAGAAGGGATGGTTCTGGGATGAAACTGTTTCACCTCAGATTATCTAGCAATAGCTTCTCATAAGGAGCACGCAACCTAGATCCCTTGCATCTGCAGTTGACAACAGGGTTCGTGCTCCTATGAGAATCCAGTGCTGTGACTGATCGGCCAGGATGCAGAGCTCAGGGAGTAATGCTCGTTCACTCACCCACTGCTCACCTCCTGCGGTGCAGCCCAGTTCCTAACAGGCCACAGATCAAAACCGGTCCATGGCTTAGGGGTTGGGGACCCCTACCCGAGGACATGAATTGCTCAGCAGTCTGATCCAATTAAATTTGGGCAGGAGTATTGTTTAAAGTCCATCTTTGAGGTTTATTCTGACTCCAGAAGCTGTCTCTTTCCCTAGTTCTCTCTGATAAACCAGCTGACCTGTGGTTTAGTGTCTTATTAATTTAAAGAGCTATTTTTGAGAGTTACCCTAGACTTGAACCTCCCCTATGCTCTGTTTCAAATAAAGTCAGTTCTTTAAGGAAGAGCTTGAGAATTCTCTGATGGACTGCCTCTCCTCCTAGGCAAACTCTCGGAGCCACTTCCTTGGGCAGTGAGTGAGGCAGTATTCTATGGTCTTCCCATTGTGGGACCTCTGCCTATGAGCAAGCTGGGGCCAGAGCAGTCAGGTCCCAAATAGTCTTGGCCTGCTATGCCTCTGCCCTTGGAGAGAAGCTGAATGGAGGATGGGAGCCCTTGTCCTGTCAGCCTCATTCACTGGAATTTAGCCTCTTTAACTTGGAGTTGGAGGGGATGAAAACTGCTGGAGGCCTATCCTCCTGGTGAGATATGGTAAGCTTTCATTGGAAACTGAGGGGAGAGGGAGCCCCTTCTTGGCCACATCTGCCTAGAGTGGACCATCTGTTGTACTGAGCTGGGGGTGAGGGAGGGGGTGGAGCAGGTTGTGATTCAAATGCCACAAACTCTCCAGGAAGGAGGCTGGTGGGGAGAAGAGAGAGGGAAGTGAGAGAGAGGATGGAGGAGAAGAGGGGGAGAACAAAACGAGGAATTCTATGTACTCTCTCTATTCTTACCAAATTGTGGTCGAATTTCTTGCAAAAATATTTCTTCCTCTGCTGTTTTCCCTCAGGGCAATTGCTAGAGACTTTAAATGGTTGTTTGGTTTGTTTTTTTCTTTTTAAATAGTTCTTGCTTTGTTTAGCAAGAAGTGAATCCACTGAATTCCAGTTTATACTGTTATCCTGGAAGTGGAATTTTCAAGCTTTTATTTCTCAATAATATTTCTGGTGGATGTAGAATTCTAGCATGGCAGTTGTTTTCTTCAAAATTAAAAAATGTCCTTTTTTCTGTTGTTTTCCACCTCTAAAATCACAAAGTCAGCTTTCAGTCTTATTGTTACCTTGAAGATAACATGTCTTTTTCCTCGTGCTGTTTTTTGATATTTTTTTCCTCAGGTATTCAGTAGTTTGGACTGTGTTATACCCAGGTGTGGTTTTCTTTGTATCTTAGGATTCCCAGAGCTTCTTGAATATGTGGTGATATGGTATGACTCTGTGTTCCTACCCAAATCTCATCTTGAATTGTACTCTCATAATTCCCATGTGTTGTGGGAGGGACCAGGTGGGAGATAATTGAATCATGGAGCGGTTTCTCCCATACTGTTCTTGTGGTAGTGAATAAATCTCACAAGATCTGATGGTTTGATAAGGGGAAGCTCATTTCACTTAATTCTCATTCTGTCTCTTGTCTGCTGCAATGTAAGACCTGCCTTTCGCTTTCTGCCATAATTATGAGACCTCCCCAGCCATTTTGCTAAGGCTGTCTCAAACTCCTGGACTCAGGCAATCCACCTGCCTCAGCCTTCCAAACAGCTGGGATTACAGGCTTGAGTCACATGCCTGGCTGATTTGTTTTGTTTTTGTATTTAGAGATGGGGTCTTGCTATGTTGCCCAGGCTGGCCTCTAACTCCTGGTTGCAAGCCATCCTCTTGCCTGAGTCTCTTGAGTAGCTGGGGCTATAGATGTGTGCCACTACACCCAGCTCTCATTTTTAGTTTCAATTTTATTTTATTTTCTTCTTTTCTTTCCTTCTTTCCTTTTTTTTTTTTTGATGGAGAACTCTCACTCTGTCACCCAAGCTGGAGTGCAGTGGCACAATCTTGGCTTACTGCAACCTCCACCTCCCAGATTCAAGCAATTCTCCTGCCTCAGCTTCCCAAGTAACTGGGATTACTGGTGCCTGCCACCATAGCTTTCATTTTCTGCAGGTGAATCATTTTTAGTTTCCTGATTAGTCACTTTGGCCAGTTTTGTTGTTGTGTTCTCATTCTCTCTTTTATTTGCATTCTTGTCTGAAGATTTGTTCCTTCTTCATTTTTTGGGCTTCATTCCCACTTTTGCAGAAGCAGTTAGTTTAGCTAACGGCCTCACCAATCTCCTCCTGGGCTCTTCTTCCTTCCCTGCCCTTTCAGCTGAGCTGACCCTCCTCTTGGGCATCTTGGTAGCAGGGAGGGCATGTGGCAGGTGCCTGTGGGATGCAGTTTGCCAAGAGCCCTCCTGAAGCTGGGCTGCCTACTGTTGCTCCATACACTGCCCACGCCACTGGGACCCCTGTGGGTTTGTTTCTATCATGTATTTTCTCTCTTGATCTCTTATTTTTTCTTTCTTTTTTTTCCCCACATGCTTTCTGATACTTGAGTGGTGTGTGTGTTGTGTGTTTGAGATGGGATTTCTCTATGCTTACCAGGCTGGTCTGGAATGTCTAGGCTCAAGCAATTCTCCCACCTCAGCCTCCCAAGTCTCTGGGATTAAGGGCATGCACCACTGTGCCAGCTCTGAGTGTTAATTATTATAGATAAAAAGGCATAGAGGCTCTGTGTGATATCCTCTTGAGAGGATTAAGTCTCCTTTTGACAGGAAGATAACATGCCATTGGATCACCTTATCAAAGATTGGTCCTAGGCTTTATTAAGGCTGGTAGAAAAAAAAAGTCCTACTCATTGGTCACCTTTGAGGAAAGCTAGGAAACTGATTCGTCACTCTGAAAACTGGTAAATAAAAGAATCGAGCATTCTGCCTTTACTAGATGTATTGTACATCTAGTATTAGGTACAATACTAGAAAGGCAGGATACCCAATTGATGACAAGAAGTTTAACTTCATGGAAATTTTGGCTAAAAAACCAAGGAATGACAGAACTGAAACATCACTATTTCACAGTCCCAAATTTGAAAGTGAATCTAGATAATGACCATTAAGTATGTTAGCATCACATGAAAAAATACAACCAGATGTTTTATACCTCTTGATAGAAAAATATATCACTTATGAAGTTTCTTGTTTGTTTGTTTTTGTCCTAAAAAACCTGAACCTAAGATATTAACTAAATAATCTAAATACAGAAATGATTGACGCTACTACCACATCCTTCTCCCTACCCTGCACTAAGAATACCTAACAGCAAGGCATCGTATATTTAGGGCAAAACCCAGGAAATTGCCTCAAAAGAAACCAAAGCTGAGCAAAGACAGCTCAGTTTTTAGTATTTAGGGTTGCTGTGACCTTATAATCACCTCACTCAAGTACCTTTCCAGTTAACAAGTACACTCATACACAGAGGTCCCAAGCATCTTTTTATTGTCTCATTTGAAAATACACACAGCCGACCAGTCATGGTGGCTCACACCTGTACTCCCAGCACTTTGGGAGGCCAAGGTGGGTGAATCACATGTGGTCAGGAGTTCAAGACCAGCCTGACCAACATGGAGAACCCCTGTCTCTACTAAAAATACAAAATTAGCCAGGCATGGTGGTGTATGCCTGTAATCCCAGCTACTCGGGAGGCTGAGGCAGGAGGATCACTTGAACCCAGGAGGATCACTTGAACCCAGGAGGCAGAGGTTGTGGTGAGCCAAGATAGTGCCATTGCACTCCAGCCTGGGCAACAAGAGCAAAAAAACTCCATCTCAGGGGAAAAAAAGAGAGAAAGAAAGAAAGAAAATACACACAGCCAACCAAGGATCACCAGATGTCTGAGGGAAATGGCAACATGAACTTTAGTGTGAGATGTTGGTTCTTGTCTTACGGATGACTCTGTCTTGTGGTTTCTCATTTTGTTCACATTTATTTTGTCTCCTCCCCAGCAAAATAACACCTAATAGAATCATCTTTTAGACTTTAGTCCTGAGAGTATCTTGAGGACTCAACTCCTCAGATACCTCAGAAATTTTTCTTCCTAAATTCAGGATGTTTATCTTCTAGGACACTGTTTGTAGGTTTTAGAGTAAATTATGAAGTTTGTTTTTTTCTTTTCATATTCTGAATGGCAAAATCAGTCCCTCTGTAGTACCGTGAGTAGTTCATGGAAATCTATTAAGATTACTTAGTCCTATTTTATTTTATTTTTTTATTTATTTTATTGTATTTTATTATTTTATTTTTTCAGACAGAGTCTTACTCTGTCACCCAGGCTAGAGTGCAGTGGCACAATCTTGACTTACTGCAACCTCCACCTCCTGAGTTAACACTATTCTCCTGCCTCAGCCTCCCAAGTAGCTGGGATTAGAAGCACCCACCACCATGACCAGCTAAATTTTGGATTTTTAGTAGAGATGTGGTTTTGCCATGTTGGCCATGCTGGTCTGGAACTCCTGACCTCAGGTGATCCACCCACCTTGGCCTCCCAAAGTGCTGGGATTACAAGCGTGATCCACTGCACCCAGCCATATTTAGCCCAATTTTAGAGCTCATCCAGTTAGTATTTTTAGCTCAGTCTCCCTATTCAAGCAGTGCAGTCTCAAGGAGCATCCCGTTATAACTAATGATAAACACCATTTGGAAAAGGGAGATTCCATTGTTATTTTGTGGTATCTCAACACAGGGCTGTCCTCTTACTGTTGTGACCTCAGTTATCCTTCCCACAGTCTTTGTATCTATGTGACTTAGTGCTTGTTTTTTTGTTTGCTTAGTTGGTTGGTTTTGGATTTTTATTTTTAATAAGCTTGCTTTCATTGGGTCTCAGAATTCAGTTTTATAGTTTTCACAAATTTTTGGACACTTTTGTTCACTGGAAATGTGTGACTTGGGACTGTTGTGTATACTTGGCCTGAGTAGGTTGCTGCTTTTCTCTGTTTTTCCTGATTTGCTTCTGTGAAACCAAGTTGTCCAGATCAAATAGTTTTTTTTCATCATCTATTGCACTGATGTACACCTCATTCATTATGAGTCATTTATCATTTATTTTCAACAAATATTTGAATATGCTATGTGTAAGCCATAAGAAGATACCTTGTTTACAAAGTATGCAGCAATGACATGAATAGTGGAGGCAACCTCCAATTCCTCCTTCCTGATAACCCTCCTCAAATCCTTTCTCAGATCTTGCCTTTCCTACTCCATATGTTCCTGGTCAGCCTAGTTGCAGATTTAAGCCTTTGACCTTGGGCATATTACCTTCCTTCTTCCTTTCCACACCAGTGTTCATTGCTTTACCAGCATGCTTCTCTTCTTCCTCTTCCCAAGGGGGTCATATTTGTTGCTTTTTTTAAATTTGCATTCTGAGTATCAGTATTATCCTACAAGATACTTGTTTGATATAAATATTCCTGCTTATTCTCTAATTCTTCCTCCCATAGTAAAATGCAAGTGTTTCACTTTTTTTTTTTTTTTCATTCTTTCAGGCTATGATTCTATGATTGAAAAAGAGGAATTGATTCCAAAGCAGGAAATTTCTGAAGAATTGGAATCCCAGAGAGCAAAATCAGAAGATCATGTAAGGAATATTTTTAAGGAAACTGAAGAGATGAATAAAACTGAGGGAAAGTTAGAGAATCGCTGGAGAAAATATGCAGTAGAAGGAGTTAAGAACTCCTTCTCCCAGAAGAACAATTTCAGAGCAATTACTATGAGATGTGTGAAAACCCTCTCTAGAGAGAATGGCCACGAGTTCAATGCTGTTGGAGAAAACTGCATTACAGACTCAAATCTTGACAAACATGTTAGAGTGTGTATAGAGAAGAGTCTTCATCCAAGTGTGTCAAATGTAGAAAACTTGAAACAACATGGGGACCTCACTAACCTCCAGAGTTTCCAATTAGGAGAAAGAGCCTGTCAGACAGATGTGCTAGTGAAAGTACCCAGACAGATTTCAGTTCTTAGTGAGAATCAGAGGATGAACAATCCAGACAGACCGTTTGAGTGTACTGGGCATGGAAAACCTTTCAATCAGAACACAGCTTTTAACCAGCACCAGAGAATTCATAGTGGAGAGAAGCCCTATGAGTGCAATGAATGTGGAAAAGCTTTTAGTCAGCCCTCTATCCTCAGTAAACATCAGAGAATCCACAATGGTAAGAAACCCTACACATGTGAGGATTGTGGCAAATCTTTCAGTGCTCACTCTTACTTTATTCAGCACTGTAAAATTCACACTGGACAAAAACCCTATGAGTGTATTAAATGTGGGAAAGCTTTTAGTACACATTCATCTTACATTCAACATCTAAAAATTCATACAGGAGAGAAACCTCATGAGTGTAATCAGTGTGGAAAAGCCTTTAGTCATAGTTCTAATCTAATTCATCATCAGAGAATTCATAGTGGAGAGAAACCTTACGAGTGCAGAGAATGTGGGAAAGCCTTCAACAGACAATCACACCTTATTCAGCATCAGAGAATTCATTCTGGAGAGAAACCTTATGACTGTGAGGAGTGTGGCAAAGCCTTCGGTACACGATTATCTCTCATTCAGCATCAGAGAATCCATACAGGAGAAAAGCCCTATGAATGTAATGAGTGTGGAAAATCCTTTAGCCTGAACCGAACTCTTACTGTCCATCAGAGAATTCACACAGGAGAGAAACCTTATAGGTGTAATGAATGTGGGAAATCCTTTAGTCAATACTCACAAGTTATTCAACATAAGAGAATTCACACTGGAGAGAAACCGTATATCTGCAATGACTGTGGAAAATCATTTGGTGCTCGTCTATCCCTTATCCAGCATCAGATAGTTCACACTGGAGAGAAACCTTATGGTTGTAGTGTGTGTGGGAAAACCTTTAGTCAAAAGGGACATCTTATTCAGCATCAGCGAATTCACACAGGAGAGAAACCCTATGAATGTAGTGAGTGTGGAAAAGCTTTCAGCCAGAGTTTTAATCTTATTCACCATCAAAGAACACACAATGGCGAGAAGCCCTATGAATGTAATGAATGTGATAAAGCCTTCAGTGTGCTTTCTTCCCTTGTTCAACATCAGAGAATACATAATGGAAAGAAACCCTATGAGTGTCACAAATGTGGGAAGGCCTTTAGCCAGGGGTCACACCTTATTCAACATCAGAGGAGTCATACTGGTGAGAAACCCTATGAGTGTAATGAGTGTGGGAAAACATTTGGACAGATATCCACCCTAATTAAGCATAAGAGAACACACAATGGAGAGAAGCCCTATGAGTGCAGTGACTGTGGGAAGGCCTTCAGCCAGAGTGCACACCTTATCCGCCATCGAAGAATTCACACTGGAGAGAATCCCTATGAGTGCAGTGACTGTGGGAAGGCCTTCAATATTCGCTCCTCTCTCATTCAGCATCACAGAATTCATACTGGTGAGAAACCTTATGAATGTAGTGAGTGTGGCAAGGCGTTCAGTCAGCATTCACAATTTACCCAACATCAGAGAATTCACACTGGAGAGAAACCCTATGTATGCACTGAATGTGGAAAATGCTTCCGACAAAGGTCTCACCTTACTCGACATCAGAGAATTCACAGTAGGGAGCGACCTTATACATGTAATCAATGTGGAAAAACCTTCAGTCAGAGAATAACTCTTAGTAGTCATGAGAAAATCCACACAATTCACATTAGAGAGCAAACCTATGAATGTAGTAAGTGTGGGGAACTCTAGTGCACAGTCATCTTTCATTCAACATTGTATGGTTCACAATGGAGAGTAACTGATTATAAATTCTTCACAGTTATACGAGAATCATGCTGGTGAGAAATGAGTCACTTTATGGTTTTCCTTTTGGAGATTCAATTCTTAAGGGATTTCACTCTCCCAGTAAGCTGCTTACTAAAGTCAGGCTGCTGAAGTGTATAGCGACAGTCCCACAATAGCACACCTTGTTTCAGATTCACAGGATGGGCCCCCTTGAGCCCTGTAGATATGTGAAACTTAATTATTTAGATGCATTTCATAGCACCAGACCTTAAGGTACAGTTAGGTATTTCACTTGAGACCACTTGCTTTTCTTTTCTTTTCTTTTTTTTTTTTTTTTTTTTTTTTTGTATCATTTATTTCAACTTCAGAGAAAGTAGTTGAGATCCTTGCACTTCCAAGTGTGATGGAACCAGGCTGGGGTTTCTTTGTTTGTTTGGGCCCCTTCAAAATGTTTTTATTTTGTGATAAAGAGTATGGTACCTTAAGCTTCAGAAGTATTATTTTTCAACATCAGATAATTCACAGGGAAGAGAAACATGATTATAAGCAAAAGTTGTTAAGAAATAAAGTGAGTCTTTGTGTAGATTAAAATAGTTGAGACCTTGCTAAAAAGTCAAATAACACTGTACTCCACCTCCAGGTTTCCAAGAGTTAAGATGCTGCCAGCAAGGAGCTTGCAGTCTTGTAGCTGGCCCAATATATCCAACTAATTCAAAATGGGAAATTGTACATTTTACTGTAGAAGACTATGTGCTCGCAAACGAGACGTTCCCGATAAGTCCTGCTCTTGCAAACGAAGCAGGACGTTCCTTCCCTGCGAACAGGGAGAACAAAGGAGCCAGCTGCAAACAGCAGACCCTGGGGGCTGGTTTATGTGTAAACATCTTGAAAATCCAGAAAGGGAAAGGTCAGAAAAACAAAAATGTGTCTTGTGACTTGGCAACATTCCACAAATGACTGTATAAAATAAAGCAGAGTGTGTCGTTCGGGGTGGCTGCCATGTTTGTCTCGTCCTGTGTTGTCTTGTGTGTTCATTCCTTTGTTTAGGAAACACGTGGACCCCAATATCTGGTGCAGCGAGCAGGATCCGTGGCTCCATGAGAGCAAGGAACCGGAGGGGGAACACCCCGGGCAGGTAAATAAATGAAGGGGGACCCACAGGAAAATTATGGGGAATTCCACCTCTCTGGCCTCTGAATATTTGCAGTTACTCCAGGGATTGTTGATGTCTATAGGAGTAGAAGTAAAAGAAAAGACTTTGAAGTGATTGTTTGTCCATGTTCAACAACATTTTTACTGGTTTCAATATCAAACCAAAGTGCAGTTAAATCGAAAGGAATGGTTACAAGGGGTTAAAGTCCTGCATCGAGCTCATCAGCGAGGGCAAACAATGCCTCTGACTTTGTGGACTTTGTGTAGTTCCATTACTCAGGCATTAGAGTTACTTGAAACTGACTCAGAGTGTGGTGATACTGCCACAGGAGGTGAAGCATCTGAAGCTTTAGAGAGGAATGATCCTAGAGAGGAACATATTTATGCCCTGGTTGTTGAGGACAAGGAATTGGAAGAAGAGCTAATGCCTCCTTCATCTGAAGGAAATTCTGATATGCAGCATATTTTAGAGATGTTACAACAGTTGTTAAAATTGCAAGGTACCGCTGCTCCTGTTTCTCCTATCTCTCTGCCACGAGCCTTCCCTTCTGCTCCTTTGGAAAAAGATTTCCCTTTGCCTCCACCTCCAACCTCTTTGCCTATGTCAGGTCAGGTTTTCTCTGTGCCTTTTACTCCTGTAGGAGAAAAGAAGGAATCGAAGGAAAAGGATGATTTTGAGGAATTAGATTTATTCCCCATAACACGGGCTGCTTTTGGCCTCAATGCTCAGTTCCCAAACGGTGGCCAGAATGTGACTTTTACAGCCCTACAATTTAAATTTTTGAAAGAAATGAAAGCTGCAATTTCTAATTATGGACCTCAGTCACCGTTTGTTCTTGGCCTTCTCGATTCCTTCTCTTCAGAACATATGATGGTTCCTATTGACTGGGAAACGTTGGGACAGGCTGTCCTTGATCGTTCACAATGGCTTCAATTAAAAAGTTGGTGGTGGGAGGAACCAAGAGTACAAGCTAGAAAAAATGCTACCCGAAATCCCCTAGGACCTACTGAAGAACAGCTTACGGATTCTGGACAATACACCACTCTTAATGTTCAAGCAGGCCTAGATGATATTGCCCTCACTCAGATTAAAACTCTGTTTCTAAAAGCATGGACTAAAGTTGAGATAGCAGGTAAAACTTCTTTATCATTTGTAAAAATCTTACAAGGAGCCAATGAGCCGTATCCAGATTTTGTAGCCCGTCTTCAAGATGCTGTATTGAAGACAGTAGGTGTGGGCCCTGCTTCTAAAATTCTTCTGGATACGCTGGCCTTTGAAAATGCTAATCCTGAGTGTCAAAAATTATTAAGACCTTTAAAGGCCAGTGGAGCTAATTTAGATGAGTATATTCGGGCTTGTGCAGGCATTGGAGGAGCTATTTACAATGCTCAGTTGTTTGCTGGAGCACATTCTAAGGCCTTAAAGAATAATTCTAAACAAGGTGTATGTTTTCATTGTGGGAAACCCGGCCATTTTAAGAAAGAATGTCTGAAAAAACTGGGCTTCCAGACCGCAAAAGAGAAAAAGTTACACTCTGGGGAGTGCAAACGATGGGGAAAAGGTAAACATTGTACAAATGAATGCCGTTCAAAAACTGATAAGAGTGGAAATTTATTGTCACCCCTCCCAGGAAATGGGAACCGGGGCCCACAGGCTTGAGACCCCAACAGTTACAATGCAGGCCTACCGCAATACCCAGTGAGCGATGGCTTACAACATCAAGGAATGACTTCGAGTCATCCTTAAGGGTATCACCCCCTACCACTGTTTCCCAGCTTTTTGCTGCAACTAAGCAGAGTGCTGCTGCTAACTTAGCTATTACTCAACCTTATACTCTGTCTCCTAATGAAGGAATATATAAATTAACTACTGGAGTCTTTGCCAAAGGCACATGTAGGACTTTTGTTAGGTCAAAGCAGCAGCACTATGTGGGGGTTAATGGTGGTCCCAGGAATTATTGATCCTGATTTTACTGATAGAATCCTTATTATGGTACAAGTCTCACAATTTATGCACCTAGAGGCAGGGGAATGTATTGCACAATTGCTTTATTGCTTTTTTTTCCTCTCTTATCTAGAGATGTGTCTCGTCAAGGAGGTTTCAGTAGTACTGGGAAAACTGTTTTCTGGGAAACTTTAGTTTCTGATCAAAAATCTTTATGTTCATCGCAAATTAATGGGATACTTTTTGAGGGATTAGTCGACACAGGAGCAGATGTATCTATTATGTGTTTGGCTCAATGGCCTGATCATTAGAAAAAGAAACGAGTATGAGTTACTCTATCCGGCCTAGGTACTGCTTCTATAGTCTACCACAGTGTCAAGCCCCTGAGCTGTGTAGGACCTGAAGGACAACAAGGAAAAGTGTTCTTTTATATTGTTCCCATTAATATTAACCTTTGGGGCCGTGATCTTTTACAACAATTTGGTGCCTTTTTAAGCATTCCTCATATTTCTTCAGCTGCCAAAAATATAATGTTCAAAATGGGCTACAATCCTTTAAACTCTTAGCCACTGTCCACAAGCCTCAAGCTTTACAATTGAAGTGGAAAACTACAACTCCTGTTTGGGTGGAACAGTGGCCATTATCTAAAGAAAATCTTGAGGCTTTAAAGAATTTAGTTAAGGAACAATTGGCCGAGGGGCATATTGAACCAAGTACTTCTGCATGGAATTCCCCTGTGTTTGTCCTTAAGAAGAAAAATGGAAAATGGCACTTATTAACTGATCTTAGAGCTGTAAATGCTTGTATTCAACCTATGGGGACTTTACAACCTGGGCTTCCTAATCTAGCTCTTATCCCACAAAATTGGAAATTAATGGTTATAGATCTTAAAGATTTTTTTTTTACTATCCCGTTACAACCCCAAGATTGTGAACATTTTGCCTTTACTGTTCCTGAATATAATAATGGACAGCCTACTCAAACATATCAATGGAAAGTTCTTCCTCAAGGTATGCTTAATAGTCCTACCTTTTGTCAAGGGTTTGTTCATAGAGCCTTAAATCCTGTTAGATGTCAATTCCCTTCTATGTTAATATACCATTATATGGATGATATTCTATTAGCAACTCCTGATGAAGTCCTACAAGGTCAAGTTTTTCAGGTCTTACAACAACAATTAACCCAATATAATTTACATATTTCTTCTGAGAAAATACAGACTCAATTTCCTATTCAATATTTGGGATACCTGTTAGCAGAAAAGCAGATTTGGCCACAAAAAGTTCAAATTCGAAGAGATCAACTTTTGACTCAATGATTTTCAAAAATTGCTAGGAGACATAAATTGGCTTCACCCCATCTTAGGCACACCTACTTACAAATTACGACATCTATTTGCTACCTTGGAAGGAGATTCAGATTTAAATAGTTCTCGTCAATTATCCCCTGTAGCAGAAGAAGAATTGTCATTTGTAGAAAATAGAATTAGTGAAGCTCACCTTGATTATATTGCACCCAATCTTCCACTTTTGTTGTGTCTTTTTCATACTCCCCATTCACCAACGGCCGTTTTACACCAAGATAATAATATTCTGGAGTGGCTGTTTTTGGCTAATAAAGCCATTAAGAAAATTCACCTATATATTGATAAATTGGCTGAATTAATTATTAAAGGACGACATCGAGCTCATCAGTTGCTTGGTGCTGACCCTACAAATATTATTACCCGATTATCTAATCAATACATTGAATCTCTGCTGGAAACTCATGAGGGTTGGCAAGTGGCTTGCGCTGAGTATACTGGTTCTTTTTCTCAGCATTATCCTAGTAATAAATTATTTGCTTTTCTGCAACAATATTCTTTATTGCCATATAATCCTATCTCTTACACTCCAGTTAAAGGTCCTACCTTTTTTACTGATGCTTCCAGCAATGGAAAAGCTGGATACTGGACATCAGATAATTCAAAAATTTCTCACTACCCATTTGAATCAGTACAACAAGGAGAACTTTTTGCCATTCTTATGGTTCTACAAGATTGGCCTCAAACCCCTTGTAATATAGTTAGTGATTCCCAATACGCTGTATACGTAACTAAATATATATCTCAAACTTCTTTACTGTTATTTCCTCAAACTCATTTACAAAAATTATTTTCTTTATTATTTATAGCTCTTACTTCTCGCACTGCCCCCCTTTTCATCACTCATATTTGCTCCCATTTGGTGTTGCCAGGACCTTTAACTTTTGGGAATAACCAGATTGATTCCTTACTTATTGGAAGTGTCCAACGGGCTCAGGATGAGCACCAACTACATCATACTAATAGTTTAGGATTACAATGGCGATTTTCTATAACACGCCATCAAGACTGAGCTATTGTCAGAGCCTGCCCATCTTGTGCTCCTATTATTGCACCTTTTTAAAAGTCCAGGTATTAATCCTCGAGGCATTCAACAAAATCACATTTGGCAAATGGATGTAACTTATGTTCCTTCTTTTGGCCATTTAAAATATGTTCATCATACAATTGATACCTGGTCACATTTCCAGTGGGCTACACCATTGCCTTCTGAAAAGGCTGACTCTGTTATTACTCATTTACTTACTTGCTTTGGTGGTTAGGGGAGTTCCTGCTGAACTAAAAACTGATAATGCCCCTGCTTATTGCTCTCATAAATTGGCTGCCTTCCTTTCTTTATATCATATTCATCATTCCACTGGTATTTCATTTAACAGTCAAGGTCAAGCAATTATTGAAAGAGCCAATGCTACCTTAAAATTACAACTTTTAAAACAAAAAGGGGGAGATGGGCGAGATTCCCCAAAACATCAAATTCTGAAAGCCCTTTTTACTTTACATTTTCTCAACCATTGGCGCCAATTACAGCAGTCTGCAGCGGTGAAACATTTTCAACAGCCTTTAGGAAAGCCACAAAACAGTAATCTGTGGATGTATTATCCTTCATTACAAGGGCAATATTTAAAAGGAAAAGTTTTACAGTGGGGCCGAGGCTATGCTCTTGTCCGTACAGGTGCCGGAGATGAGTGGTTTCCATCTCGACAGCTGAAGCAGTGCCATGGCGAAGAGGAGCCGATCCAAAGAGTTCCTCAAGGAATTTCAGGAGCTGAATCTGAGCGCTCAGAGAACATTCACCTTCGGGACTCGACGTGCGGAGCCCCCGACATGGAGTCAACTGAAAAAGCTTACTCAGGAAGCTGAAGGGGTTGTTCAACAAGCTGGGCAGCCCAAAACCACACTGACTTTATTCCTGGCTATGCTGGCTGTAGTAAATTGTCAGGTAATGGCTGGAGAATTTACATACTGGGCTTATATTCCTTTTCCACCCTTATATCAAGGTGTGGCCTGGAGAGACAGAGAAGTCCCAGTATTTACTAATGATACTGCTTGGATGCCATTGCCTTTTTTTTTTTTTTTTTTTTTTTTTTTGAGACAGAGTCTCGCTCTGTCGCCCGGGCTGGAGTGCAGTGGCCGGATCTCAGCTCACTGCAAGCTCCGCCTCCCGGGTTTACGCCATTCTCCTGCCTCAGCCTCCCAAGTAGCTGGGACTACTACAGGCGCCCGCCACCTCGCCCGGCTAGATTTTTGTATTTTTTTAGTGGAGACGGGGTTTCACCGTGTTAGCCAGGATGGTCTTGATCTCCTGACCTCGTGATCTGCCCGTCTCGGCCTCCCAAAGTGCTGGGATTACAGGCTTGAGGCACCGCACCCGGCCGCCATTGCCTTTTTTAAACCAGGATCCTGAATTAGACACTGGCACAGTAAATAGTTCATATCAATTTGGGTTGAAGGGTTACCTATATGTCTTGGGAGTAGTCCACATTGTCTGCATCTTTCTCATGAGGCTTGGGTTGTTCGCTATAACCATAGTCATATCTCTGCCTTTACTATGATTATTGTGGCTCAAAGTTTTAAGTATAATCATACTGCAGTACTTAATGAAACTCTGCCAAGTACATTGTCTTTATGCCCTATCCCTGATGTGTCCGGAGGTGTTTCCCAACTAGAGTGGACTAGATGTAGAGGTAGTGGGCCACGATTGTTGTTAGAAGTAAAAGGGAAGAGTCGTAAATACCTTGTTAAAGATTGGAGTGTACATGGAGATTTTCAGACTAAATTCAGCCATGTCATCTGCGCTGGCATAAAGGTAATCACAGCATTTCTGTGGATGTCAATGAAACTATTATCTGGCATGATGGTGGTTTATCACCCCCTATGCCACATTTGGCTAATACCTCACAAATACAAAGTCATATTTGGAAGTTGCTAGCTGCTGGTAAACCAATGTTCACTTTCACGGGAAACATGTCCTTAAATCTTACTAATATTGCTAACCCTTTCCATATAATTTTGCATTGAAACAGTTCTAGATATGTTATTGCATGTGTAAGAAAGCCTTGTTGACAGGAATTTTTAAATGGGATAATAATACAGGGGTAGTTAACTGTGCAAACAGTTGTACATTCTTAAGTTGTATAAATACTACTTGGTGGAATAATAATTGGAATGAGTCTCATTCCGATTTATATATATACTAAGAGCCAGAAAAGAAACCTGGCTACCCGTGAACTTAACACATGCCTGGAGTGAATCTGCTGGGGTTACTCAAATTTACAAAGTAATGCAAGATCTTGTCCACTGCAGCCGGAGAATTGTTGGGGTCATCATAGCAGCAGTGGTGGGACTTCCAGCAATTGCTTCCACCGCCGCTGTTGCTGGATTAGCTCTACACCAGAGTATACAAAATGCAGAATTTGTGCAACAATGGCATGAACAATCACATTTGTTGTGGCAGCAGCAACGAGACATAGGTGCTCATTTGACTGAACGAGTGGATAATCTGGAGCAAGTGGTTTCTTGGTTGGGAGATCAGCTAACAGTGTTGAGTACCCGAGCTTTGTTGAAATGTGATTGGAATACTACCCAATTTTGTATTACTCCTGTTCCTTTTAACAGCACTGTAAATAATTGGACTGAGATAAAGAGACTTTTAATTGGTCATAATAATCTTTCCCCAGAAATACAAGAATTAACACAGAACATTTCTGAAACATTTTGCAATCAGTTACTGTTGCTGACTGGTGCAGATTTGATGACTGGTATTGCACAAAGTTTGACGTCTTTGAACCCTATGAGCCCTGTAAAAACTTTGCTGACCTCTCTTTCTAGTAATATGTTGATTGTTGTTCTTGCCTTTGTCATTTTCACAGTCTGCTGGAGACGGTGCCAAAGGGCAAACACCGAATCCCAGTGAGCCCAACATGTAATGATGGTTTTGAAAGAAATTCAAACTTGTAAATAAAGAAAGGGGAAATGTAGAGGACTACGTGCTCGCAAATGAGACGTTCCCGATAAGTTCTGCTCTTGCAAACGAAGCAGGGCATTCCTTCCCTGCAAACAGGGAGGACAAAGGAGCCAGCTGCAAACAGCAGACCCTGTGGGCTGGTTTATGTGTAAACATCTTGAAAATCCAGAAAGTCAGGGAAAGGTCAGAAAAACAACAATGTGTCTTGTGACTTGGCAACATTCCACAAACGACTGTATAAAATAAAGCAGAGCGTGTCGTTCCGGATGGCCACCATGTTTGTCTCATCCTGTGTTGTCTTGTGTGTTCATTCCTTTGTTTAGGAAACACGCAGACCCCAACATTTTACTTAAATAGGATTTGGTAGATGGGTTTTCTAGATGTGTTGTCATGAAGAAAAATCAGGAAAATGTCCAAGAACGGGAGCCTGTGGGTTATATCTTCACTTACCCATCACAGATAGCTATGTTCCACTGCAAGAACAGAGTTCTTGTCTTTTCCTGAGGTGACTGGAAACCTTAATCTCCTGAAGTTAAGTGAAAACTCAATGTCAACTCACCCCGCTCTCTTGTCTGCAGGCTGAGCCAGGGACTTACCCAGTTACAACTTCTTCTAGAGAACTTTCAAGAAGGAAGCAAAAAGAAATTGTTTCCCCCAAGGATCTCTTCTTTGAGGTTCCATCAAGAGATGACAAAAGGGAGCTGGACACGTTGGCTCATGCGTGTAATCCCAGCACTTTGGGAGGCTGAGGCAGACAGGTCACGAGGTCAAGAGATCAAGACCATCCTGGCCAACATGGCGAAACCCCATTTCTACAAAATACAAAAATTAGCTGGGCATGGTGGTGGGCGCCTGCAGTCCCAGCTACTTGGCATGCTGAGGCAGGAGAATCGCTTGAACCCAGGAGGTGGAGGTTGCAGTGACCCAAGATTGCATGACTGCACTCCAGCCTGGCCACAAATCAAGACTCCAGGAAAAAAAAAATGCCAAAAGGGTTAGGAAGCTGTGGCAGTGTCTTTCTCTGAGGCCCATGATTACAGAACCAAATCAGAAAATAATTTTTTTTTTGTTTTAAACCTGTTTACATACAATGGAGGTGTTTACTTAACTAAGAACCTCAGTGTTTACTCAAATCCAGTTTTAGGTTTTATGGCTGAAACATTTCTCCAGATTAACCTTATCCATTTGGAATAAGTTTTTATTTTCCATTAAATATTTCATCCAAATTATACTGAATTTTATTTATCATGGCTTTTAAGGTTCTCTATTCAATCAAAAATTTCTGTTTCCTAATTACTTGGCTTGGTGATGGCATTAATGTTGGTTGGGAGCTAGATGGTCTCTGCTCTATGCAATGATTGACATAGATCAATCATACATTTGGTACTTCCTAGCATTTTTTTTTTTTTTTTTGAGACAGTATCATGCTGTGTTGCCCAGGGTGGAGTGCAGTGGTGCAATCATAGTTCACTGTAACCTTGAACTCCTGGGCTCAAGCGATTCCCCTGCCTCAACTTCATGAGTAGCAGGGACCACAGGTGTGTACCACCACACTCGCCTCTCCTGGCTGCTTCACCAATTACATTAAAATTGAGAGGAGAAAGGCATTTTCAGTTTCTTTAGTTAATAAAAAGAAGCCATTTCTGGAGGAGTTTTATGCCTGTACCAGCAGAGGTTCAGGCTTCCAGGAATCTCATCATGATCCATACTGCTGACACAGGCCTTTGTCACCTGAAGCATTCTCAAAACAAGGAGACTGACATTAAACAGGACAATTGTGAGTTCCACTTAGTAAGCATCATACATATCTTACAACTCATTCTGAAGACTCCTTTATTCTTGCTCTTCCCAGAGAGCCACTGTGTTTAATCATGCTCACTATACTCACAAGAGAAAAGAATAAGTGGCATATTTGCAGGTCACCTTGGGATGTAGTGAGGGAAAGGTATTTCGTTACAGTTCTCTCCCACTTGTGCTATGTAGTAAATAGATGGTGTCTCCTACCCCTCATATCTCTATGCGTCAGCAATTTTCACCACAGGCTATGTCGGTTGTGACAGAAGAGAACTTTTGTGGCCATACTTTGTTGACATTATTTGCTACTCATTGAACTGGTAGAGTTCACAGTAGTTGATGGTCTACACCCTGCCATATGTTTATAGCCTGACTGGACTTGAGAGGCAGAGATGTGGGATGTAGAGAAGGGCCCTGGTCTGTCTTCAAAATCATGCTCCAGGATCTGCCCAAGACATCACAGCAGTGAGGCAGTAGGCTATGGGCACAAACAGGTTCATGTATGGGCGTTGGAGTGGAATATTCAACGTAGTTAATTCAGTTGTCTGACTTGCCAGAATATCAGGTTACTAAGTGAAAATCCCAGAGAATTTGCTCAACCTTTGCTACAAGGAGAAGGGACTCCCTAGGCAGTGAAGGCAGGTGCTGATGGTCACAAGAGCATTTTTACTTTTTCCTCTATGTCTGTCTGTCCTGCAACATTTCCACCGATGCATGCTATTGTGGACTCCTTAGGTTGACCTTGGCCTTGACCTCCACCACTAGCTTTTGACCCAAAACTGAAGATGTGCATCAGAAAGGGATAGATTTGGACTTTCTGCTGTGAAAAGTACTCTGCCTTAGTGCCTGCTAATTTGTTGTGCATAGTCCTGTGCTGTCAATCTTCCCCACCAATTGTTAAGGTTAATTTTTGTTTTATACGTGTATTCACACACATTAGAATGTAATCAGTGAATTCCATTATTGCCCATTTTCATGTAGGGTGGGAGGCACTTTGTATTGTTGGGAATCTGTAAGATCTTTAGGACTAAAACTCCTGCCTCTAATCCCAATTTCTGAGGCCCTGACTCTCCAGGCAGCATGACTGAGTTGGATTTGTCTCTGTCATAAAATCTGCCAAGGCTTCTTCATCACCCAAAACACTCCCATGACCAACTTGTATGAAAAGAGGGGCAAAGGTCATTATTAATCACAGACGTGCAAAATGATATTGCAAGATGTCATTTTACCCTCACTAGGTTGGCAAAAATTAAAAATGTGACAGACAATGACACCAAAATTATTTAGCAACAGTTACTCTCATACTCTGTTGATAGGAGTGGAAATTGGTATGACACATTGGAAAATATTTTGGCATTATTAATACAGTTAAAAATTAGCCCTGGCCAGATGCACTGGCTCACACCTGTAATCCCAGCATTTTGGGAGGCCGAAGCAGGTGGATCACCTGAGGTCAGGAGTTTGAGACCAGCATGGCGAACATGGCAAAACCCTGTCTCTGCTAAAATAATTAGCCAAGTGTAGTGGTGGGAACTTGTAATCCCAGCTACTCAGGAGGCTGAGGCAGGAGAATCACTTGAACCTGGGAGGCAGAGGTTGTAGTGAGCCAAGACAGCACCCCTGCACTCCAGCCTGGGCAACAAAGCAAGACTTCGTCTCAAAAAAAAAATTATGTAGCCCACAACCCAGTTCCACTCCTGCACATATGTGTTGGGGATGTGCTTGCATGAGAACTAGAAGATGTGTCCCAAAATGTTTAATAGCAGCTGTTCCTGTAATAGCATAAAAAAGAAAAGGAAAAACAAGTCCAGTGTTCATGGAGAGGGGGAGAAAAGAAGTTTGATTATAAGTATAACATAGCAGAAAACTATGTCAAAATGAATTACCTACAGCTACACATATTTTTTTTTTTTTTTTTAGACGGAGTTTCGCTCTGTCACCCAGGCTGGAGTGCAGTGGCCAGATCTCAGCTCACTGCAAGCTCCGCCTCCCGGGTTTACGCCATTCTCCTGCCTCAGCCTCCCGAGTAGCTGGGACTACAGGCACCCGCCACCTCGCCTGGCTAGTTTTTGTATTTTTTAGTAGAGACGAGGTTTCACCGGGTTAGCCAGGATGGTCTCAATCTCCTGACCTCGTGATCCGCCCATCTCGGCCTCCCAAAGTGTTGGGATTACAGGCTTGAGCCACCGCGCCCGGCCACATATTATTCTTAAAGCTGTCACTTTGCACAGGCATGTGGATTGTTCTCAAAACCAACCAACTTTGATTGCTTCCTGTAATGAAACTCCAGGAGACCTGGGGCATGAGAGAAAAGTGTGACCTGAGAGGGAGTGCCAAATAATTGGAAGATTTTTCCAGCTTACTGTTGGCAGAAGTGTGGGTGATATGAAAGGGAGCAGATTCTAAGGCTGTTCGACTAGAGATAATGTAATGTTAGATTGGACTGGATTTGTTATATGAGTGCACACATGGCGGGCTGTGGATTCACTGTACTAGTAGCAGCTTGTAAATGGAAGACTATATTTGGTCATGGCCTACACTGAGTGAGGCTGACATGCAGAATTGCCTGATTTTACAACAGACAATGGATTCAAAGGCTCAGGAGATACAAGAGGGCACTCCTTTTGCCCAGGCTTAGAGAAGTGCATTGGTGAGGGAATAGTAACATCCAGGAACGACTCTGTAGTGGCTGTTTTATATAGTCTATCAAAGGGAGTAGGAGAAGCTGTTATGAAAATGGATTTAGGCTGGGCACAGTGGCTCATGTCTGTAATCCCAGCAATTTAGAGGCCAAGGCAGGTGGATCACTTGAGTTCAGGAATTTGAAACCAGCCTGGACAACATGGTGAAACCCCATCTCTACTAAAAATACAATAATTAGCCAGATATGGTGGCAGGTGCGTGTAGTCCCAGCTACTCGGGAAGCTGAAGCAGGAGAATCACTTGAACCCAGGAGATGGAGGTTGTAGTGAACCAACATCATGCCACACTGCACTCCAGCCTGGGTGACAGAGCAAGATTCCCCTCAAAAAAAAACAAAAGGAAGAGAGGGAAAGAAAGAAAAAGGAAAAAGAAAAAGAAAGAAAGGAAAGAAAGAAAGGAAAAAGGAAGGAAGGAAATAAATAAAAGAAAAGAGGTTTTAACTCAATGGGAATGGTTAGGACAAGATGGCAGCATGTAACCCAGTTGTAGACAGGGAAGTTGTCACTGTAACAGGCCCAGGGCCACAATAGTAATGAGAATGGTTTGACCATAGAGGTTTTGACCCTGAGTAATGATGATGGTGACTATGGACTGAAATAGGTAGACCGCCTACTAAAGTCTTTATCAGTATCAGTGAGTCATTAAGCCTTTACAGACACCCGACTTGGATCAGCACAACAGTCATCGACCTTCACTTACTTCCTAGGCTTGAGCCAGTTCTGACCCAGAACCTCATGAAACAAAGAGGCCAGATTTCCCTTGAAAGATCTTGCTACACTTCTGAATTTTATGCTATAAATCTTATTCCCTTTGCCAAAGGGAATGTGACCATTTACCAGGGTAACTATATATCAGAGGACAAGAATACCCACTTTTTTAGGGATAAGGAAGTAACACCTTGGATGGAGAAAGAAAAATCTGTTAAGCTATTAATCAGACTGGAATAACAGATAAAACCAGCTGTAAAGTTAATAAGAAACTATTTCTGCCAGAGATATATGCAGCTGTAGAATGTGATAAAATTTAACCTCTACTTTCTTACTGAGAAACTTTGTTCTCTCATAGACTAACAGAAACATGTTAGAAATTATATCAGTAAGAATGAAACACTACTCTTTCCTGGCAGATCTGTCACTTTGACATAGAGAAGCAACCTCAATTTACAACCCAATTCATATAAGAAGTTTTTGGACACCATATTCTACACCTATCTTAATTTTGTGGTTCCCAAGGAAATGAGCCTGGGTGTACTTCACAGTCCAGACCTGACGACCCATTACTCACAAGCCTGCTTTGCTGCATACCCATTAAAACACTGCTTTATTTAAATTTCACTTAAACTCCACCCTTCCCCAAAGTCTTATAATAAATTATGTTTTCTTTAGTTTGGTGAGACATCCCACGGTTCTGGGGTGTTATCACCCTCATTGTAATGGGTCAGTAACTCTGATTTTGTTGGAGTGCAGGTTTTTTCCTTCTAGTCTGAGGCTAATTGGGCTAGGACAGAGATTACTGGACTTTGGCTATGAATTGATGTTAAAACTTGGGAACCAATATATTACTGTTGTTCTCCAGGGTAGGAGCTTATGGAGCCAGGTAATGAAGTTGTACCCTGGCCTTCTCACAGTAGAGTCAAGAGCATCCCTGAACCTACCCCATGGTTATTTTCCAGACCTAGAATACATAATATCCTTTTCTGTCCTCAAATTGGAGCTTATGCAGGTGCCTGTAAGAGCAAGAAGCAAACTGTGCATCCAGGAAAAGAAAGGACAGACAGCCAAGTATCCTGACAAGGACCCCAATCCTGGGTTCTGATGCTGCTTTCATCCCTCTTACCAACACGTCCTGTCAATTCATTCCCTAAGTTTCTCCTTCCCAACTCAATCCCATGCTCCCTGGGGCCCTGAAATTCCATGGGAAATGAGGAAGGGGTATCTGGAATAAAGGAAGAGATGAACCACTTTCCTCAGGTAAGAGTTGGCCCGTTATCACTGTGAGGCCTCTCAGGTGATTCTGTGAGCTGGGAACAAGAGCCTGGCATATAGTAGTTGAAGGTAGGAGCAAAGGGTCCTCGTTGGAGGCTGAGTTGAATCTTTCTTTGGGCACTGACTACTTTAAAATTGATCCTTAGAGTTCCAGGAATTCATTTTCAAGCTGTGAGATCAGTGACCATAACAGCAAAGCTGAACATGTGCAGTGCTGTGTCCTTTACACAGAGCTGTTGTACCTGTCCAGGTGACTGTCATAGCACCAGGTCCTGCTGGGAGGCCACATACGCTCTCACAGGAGGGGCCTGATATTTAGAGATGATAGCAATGTGTCCAAAGTCAGGACCTCAACATTTTTCCCCCAAGGTCCAGTGATTCTCCCACCATGTCTCTGTCCTAAGTGAGTAGGACCTTGTCGACAAAGAGTGAAACTGTAAAATATCTTAAGAGATATATTCTGGGCCAAATACAAGTGACCAATGGCCCATGACAAGCCCCAGAAGATTGTGAGAACATGAGCCCAAGGTGGTCAGGCTACAGCTTGGTTTTACACATTTTAGGGAGACATAAGACATATAAGATGTACATTGGTTTGATCCAGAAGGACAGGGAAACTGGAAGCAGGGGTTTCCAGTTTTTAGGCAGATTCAAAGATTTTCTGATTGGCATTTGGTTTAAAGAGTTTATCTAAAGACCTGGAGTCAGTAGAAGGGACTGTATGGGTTAAGATAAAGGGCTGTTGAGACAAAAGTTCTTCTTATGTAGATGAAGCCTCCAGGTAGCAGCCTTCAGAGAAAACAGATTGTAAACGTTTCTTATCTGACTTTAAAAGGTGCCAGACTCAGGTAATTCTCTCCTGGATCAGGGAAAAGACCTGAAAAGGAAAAGGGATTCTCTGCAGAATGCAGATTTTCTCCACAACAGCTTTGCAGGGCCATTTCAAAATATGTCAAAGAAATACATTTTAGGATAAAATGCTTTGATTTCATTCAGGGCCTGCACGCTGACATACAATGCTATATTCAAGTCAGGCTGGAATTTGGTATCTTATTGTTATAAAAAGTCTTAAGATCTCTGTTTTAATGTTAATGTTGGTCATTTGTACCTGAGTTCCAAAGGGAGGGGAGCATAATGAAGCATGCCCGGCCCCCTCTTCCTGTCATGGCCTGAACTAGTTTTTCAGGTTAACTTTGGAATGCCCTTGTCTGAGAGGAGGGGCCCATTGGTTGTAGTGGGCTTAGAATTTTAATTTTGGCTTATAACCCCTACCCAGCTCCATCCATGGGTCATCCCCCAGAGAGCAGAGCAGAATGAGAAGAAGGGTCCACATTTTCATTCCCTCACACAAGTTCTTTCTCAGAACCCCATTTCTGAGAAGACCTGGCTCTAGGAACCAAGGACCTCAATGGTTGTGCACGCAAGACCTGTGGGCAGGAGAGGTGACATTTACACCCGTGACAGCCCAGGCTTGAATAGCAAAGCCTTACCCTCAAAAGCTCCCACTCTTCATTTCTTCCTGCCTTGGCATTCAGCTGAAAGAGAAAGACAATCAAGGAAAGAGATATCAGACCCATTTCTCACTGTCCTTATTCCACATGACCTAAAAGGAAGAAGCTGGGTCAAAATTAATGTAAGTAGACAGTTTATTTAGGCCAAACTTAACAATTGTAACCCAGGATCAAAGATTTAATTTGCCCTGAAAATACATTCCAGTTAGCAGCAGTTATAGTTGATTTTTTTTTCATTTTTTAATAGAGACAGGGTCTTGCTCTGTTGTCCAGGCTGGAGTGCAGTGGCACAATCATAGCTCTCTGTAACCTTGAATTCCTGGGCTCAAGCAATCCTCCCACCTTGGACCCCTCAGTAGCTAGGACTACAGACATACATTACCATGCACAGCTCATTTTTTAAAAGTCTTGCAGAGACAGGGTCTTGCTATGTTGCTTAGGCTGGTCTCAAACTCCTGGCCTCAAGGGATCCTCCCACCTCAGCCTCCCAAAGCACTGGAAGTACAGGCATGAGCCACCATTTCCAGCCTGTAAATTGATTTTTAAAGGGAGAAAAGAGGCTGTTCCTGAATTATTTACCAAGAATTTACATTAAAATAAGCTATTGATTGGCTTTATGTTGTTAAACTATGGGGTGTGGGTTTTAGTGCGCAGCATGGCACTTTTAGGTTAATTTGTAGCTACTTATGGTGATAACAAGCAGTTTCAGGAGACAAATACATAGCTAAAAAGTCGGGGAGTAGGATGTGATTACTGTCTTATTTTAATGCTGCTCTGGGCCTAATAAAAACCTCACATTTCTCAGATAAAAGTTTTCTCTCATCTCCCCCTCTTGATAAAAAGTCTTTCTTCTAGAAAGCTTTGATGATCAAAATATAAGTGTCAAGGTGTCCCTTGTCACTGGGAAGGTTCATTTCCAATAGTCCTGTTGAAGACATTGATCTGTAGCTGTTATTACTTGTGGAATCATCTCTAGCCTTTGGAGTACCATGGAATTAGTTTTCTCAGAAGAAGTATGACAATGAGAGATATGTAGTAGAAATACAATGTACATTAAAATTTAAATTTAATGTACATTTTTTAAAATAAAATTTAAAAAAATTTATGTGACAGAATTTTTTTAAAACCCTATTCCATTGGGAGGTCAACTAAAAACATGAAAATTAAAACCCAGTCTATTTTTAGAGACTTGTAACAAGGACATGATTTAGGATTTAGTCCAAGTTGTAGGAAAATAATAAGAGCTCAAAAACAGTGGTCAGGGTAGAATCCCATAACAGGTATACTATAGTTTTTTTCTGAATTTTTTTTCACTCAAGTCCACGGGGTTTTTTTGTTGTCATTGTTTTATTTTGTTTTTTGAGACAGAGTCTCACTCTGTATCAGGACAAGCCACAGACAAAACCCCTCAGACACTGAGTTAAAGAAGGAAGGGCTTTATTTGGCCAGGAGCTTCAGCAAGACTCACATCTCCAAAAACCGACCTCCCCAAGTGAGCAATTCCTGTCCCTTTTAAGGGCTCACAACTCTAAGGGGGTCTACGTGAGAGGGTCGTGATCGATTGAGCAAGCAGGGGGTATGTGACTGGGGGCTGCATGCACCAATATCAGAATGGAACAGAATAGGACAGGGATTTTCAAATGCTTTTCCATACAATGTCTGAAATCTATAGATAACTGGTTAGGTCAGAGGTCAATCTTTAACCAGGTCCAGGGTGCGGCACCGGGCTGTCTGCCTGTGAATTTCATTTCTGCCTTTTAGTTTTTACTTCTTTCTTTGGAAGCAGAAATTGGGCATAAGACAATATGAGGGGTGGTCTCCTCCCTTAGCTCTATTGCCCAGGCTGGAGTGCAGTGGTGCAATCCCGGCTCACTGCAAACTCTGCCTCCCGGGTTCATGCCATTCTCCTTCCTCAGCCTCCAGAGTAGCTGGGACTACAGGCGCCCGCCACCACACCCAGCTACTTTTTTGTATTTTTAGTAGAGATGGGGTTTCACCATGTTGGCCAGGATGGTCTCAATCTCCTGACCTCGTGATCTGCCCGCCTCAGCCCCCCAAAGTGCTGGGATTACAGGCATGAGCCACCATGCCCAGCCCAACCAGTTATATTCCTTTTTTTCTTTTTTTGAGACAGAGTCTCACTCTGTCATCCAGGCTGGAGTGCAGTAGTGCCATCTCGGCTCACTGTAAGCTCTGCCTCCTGGATTCATGCCATTCTCTCACCTCAGCTTCCTGAGTAGCTGGGACTATTACTTTAAGACAAAATTCACCATACAGATTTTTTTTCTCATACAAAAAGCAGAGGGAGTGGATTGCTCCTGCAGGGCCCAGGAGACACCTAAAATACTGTGAGTGCCCAGGCTGTGAACATGGGAAATGGGGATCATTCGCCCCCAAACACACATCCCCACTGAGGAACCTGAAGGTCTAGATCACAGGAGAAGGAACTGGCCTTACCTGGAGCTGCGTCAAATTTGACAGCCAAGCAAAATACATGGTTAGAGGAAGCAGTGGGAAAAGCCCTGGGAAGCCATTTCTACCTTGTCTCACAGGAGTCCTCGGGGAGGGCTGCCAGAGGAACTGGGAAAAGACCAAAGGGAGAAGGAAACCTCCAGGTGAACTTTGTAACAATTCCAACCAAATATGAAGTCTCCTGGCCAGAACTCACAGGAGTGTATGATTTCAGTGCGCAGATTTGGCAGGTGGGGAGGCACAAACGCCCTCCTTGCTTGCTTAGCTGGGAGGTTGGTAGCCTACGGAAAGTTGCCAGCCCTGCTCACCCACTGCTTAGAAACAAACTCAGTGCTCTTGCGGGGTGGGGTACACAGTGAAAGTGAGACTGGCCTTTAGGGTTGCATGGGAGCTGGGTGAGGCCTGTAATTGCCAGCTTTCCCCCACTTCCCTGACAACCTGCATGAGGCAGCAGAAGCAGCCATAATCCTCCTGGGAACAACTCCATTGACCTGGGAACCATACTCCCAACCCCACAGCAGCAGCAGCAAGCCCTGCCCAAGGAGAGTCTGAGCTCAGACACACCTAACCCTCCCTCCACATGATGGTCCTTCCCTACCCACCCTGGTAGCCGAAGACAAAAGTCATATTCTCTTGGGAGCTCTAGGGCCCTGCCCACTGCCTGATCCTTCCTATACTACCAAAGCTGATGCTCTCTTGGAAGCACCACCTCATGGCAGGAGGCCAACCAGCACAAAAACAGTGCATTAAACAACCACAACTAAGGACCTTCACAGAGTCCATTTCACTCCCCTGCCACCTCCACCGGAGCTGGTGCTGGTATCCATGGCTGTGAGACCTAAAGATGATCCACATCACATGAGTCTGTGCAGACAACCCCCAATACCAGCCCAGAGCCTGGTAGCCTGCTGGGTGGTTAGATCCAGGAGAAAAATAACAATCACTACAGCTCGGATCCCAGGAAGCCACAACCCTAGGAAAGTGGGGAGAGCACTACATCAAAAGAATACCACATGGGACAAAAGAGTCTGGATGGCAGCCTTGAGCAGCAGATCTTCCCCCGATATAGCCCACCCAAATGAGAAGGAACCAGAAAAACAATTCCGGTAACATGACAAAATGAGGTTATTTAACACCCCCCAAAAATCACACTAGTGCACCAGCAATGGATTCAAACCAAGAAGAAATCCCTGACTTACCTGATAAAGAATTCAGAAGGTCAATTATTAAGCTAATTAAGGAGGCACCCAAAAAAAGTGAAGTCCAATTTAAGGAAATTCAAAAAATGATACAAGAAATGAGGGGAATCTTCAGTAAAATAGAGAGCATAAATAAAAAACAATCACAACTTCAAGAAATAATGGACACACTTAGAGAAATGCAAAATTTCCTGGAAAGTCTCAGCAACAGAATCGAACAAACAGAAGAAAGAACTTCAGAGCTCGAAGACAAGGTTTTTGAATTAACCCAAACCAACAAAGAAAAAAGAATTAACAAAATGAACATAACCTCCAAGAAGTTTGGAATTATATTAAACAACCAAACCTAAGAATAATTGGCATTCCTGAGGAAGAAGAGAAATCTAAAAGTTTGGGAAACATATCTGGGGGAATAATCAAGGAAAACTTGCCCAGCCTTGCTAGAGACCTATAGACATCCAAACACAAGAAGCTGAAAAAACACCTGGGAAATTCATCACAAATACATCACCACCTAGGCACATTGTCATCAGGTTATCTAAAGTCAAGTTGAAGGAAAGAATCTTAAGAGCTGTGAGGCAAAAGCATCAGGTAATCTATAAAGATAAACCTATCAGATTAACAACAGATTTCTCACCAGAAATCCTACAAGCTAAAAGGGATTAGGGCACTATTTTCAGCCTCCTTTAACAAAACAATTATCAGCCAAGAATTTTGTATCCAGTGAAACTAAGCTTCATAAATGAAGGAAAGACACAGTCTTTTTCAGACAAACAAATGCTGAGATAATTCACCACTACCAAGCCAGCACTACAAAACTGCTAAAAGAGCTCTAAATCTTGAAACAAATCCTGGAAACACATCAAACCAGAACCTCCTTAAAGCATAAATCTCACAGGACCTATAAAACAAAAATACGGTTTAGGCCGGGCGCGGTGGCTCAAGCCTGTAATCCCAGCACTTTGGGAGGCCGAGACGGGCGGATCACGAGGTCAGGAGTTTGAGACCATCCTGGCTAACACGGTGAAACCCCGTCTCTACTAAAAAACACAAAAAGCTAGCCAGGCGAGGTGGCTGGCGCCTGTAGTCCCAGCTACTCGGGAGGCTGAGGCAGGAGAATGGCGTAAACCCGGGAGGCGGAGCTTGCAGTGAGCTGAGATCCGGCCACTGCACTCCAGCCCGGGCAACAGAGCAAGACTCCGTCTCAAAAAAAAAAAAATACGGTTTAAAAAAACCAAGGTGGCCAGGCGTGGTCGCTCACGCCTGTAATCCTAGCACTTTGGGAGGCCAAGGTGGGCAGATCATGAGGTCAGGAGATCAAGACCATCCTGGCTAACACAGTGAAACCCCGTCTCTACTAAAAACACAAAAAAAAATTGGGCAGGGTGGCGGGTGCTTATAGTCCCAGCTACTCAGGAGGCTGAGGCAGGAGAATGGTGTGAACCCAGGAGGCAGAGGTTGCAGTGAGCTGAGATCACACCACTGCACTCCAGCCGGGGCAACAAAGCAAGACTCTGTCTCAAAAAAAAAAGTATACATGCAACAAATACCATGATGAATGGAAGAGTACCTCACATCTCAATACTAATATTGGATGTAAATGGCCTAAATGTTCCACTTTAAAGATACAGAATTGCAGAATGGGTAAGAATTCACCAACCAAGTATCTGCTGCCTTCAAGAGACTCACTTAACCCATAAGGACTCACATAAACTTAAGGTAAACACATAAGGACTCACACAAACTTAACATCCTAAGGAAAAAGACATTCCATGCAAATGGACACCAAAAGCAAGCAGGAGTAGCTATTCTTATATCAGACAAAACAGACTTAAAGCAACAGCAGTTTAAAAAGACAAAGAGAAACATATAATGATAAAGGGCCTTGTCCAACAGGAAAATATCACAATCCTAAATATATATGCACCTAACACTGGAGCTCCCAAACTTATAAAACAATTACCACTAGACCTAAGTAGTGAGACAGACAGTAACACAACAGGGGGGGACTTCAATACTCCACCAACAGCACCAGATAGGTCATCAAGACAGAAAGTTAATAAAGAAACAATGGATTTACACTATACTCTGGAACAAACAGACTTAATAGATATTTACTGAACATTCTATCCAACAACTGCAGAATATACATTCTATTCATCAATGCATGGAACTTTCTTCAAGATAGAACATACAATAGGTCACAAAACAAGTCTCAATAAATTTAAGAAAATTGAAATTATATCAAGTACTCTCTTAGACCACAGTGGAATAAACTGCAAATCAACTCCAAAAGAAACCTTCAAAACCATGCAAATATATGGAAATTAAATAACCTGCTCCTGAATTATCACTGGGTCAACAAATCAAGATGGAAATTGAAAAATTCTTTGAACTGAGTGACAATAGTGACACAACCTATCAAAACCTCTGGGACACAGCAAAGGTGGTTAAGAGGAAAGTTTATAGCCTTAAATATCTACATCAAAAAGTCTGAAAGAGCACAAATAGACAATCTAAGGTCACACTCAAGGAACTAGAGAAACAAGAACAAACCAAACCCAAGTCCAGCAGAAGAAAGGAAATAACCAAGATCAGAGCAGAAATGAAATTGAAACAACAAAAAAATACAAAAGATAAATGAAACAAAAAGTTGCCTCTTTGAAAAGACGAATAAAATTGATAGACCATTAGGAAGATTAACCAAGAAAACAAGAAAGAGGCTCCAGTAATCCCAGCACTTTGGGAGGCTGAGGAGGGCAGATCACAAGGTCAAGAGATTGAGACCATCCTGGCCAACATGGTGAAACCCCATCTCTACTAAAAATACAAAAAAAGTATCCAGGTTTGGTGGCAGGTGCCTGTAATCCCAGCTATTTGGGAGGCTGAGGCAGGAGAATTGCTTGAACCCAGGAGGTGGAGGTTGTAGTAAGCTGAGATCACACCATTGCCCTCCAGCCTGAGCAAAAGAGTGAAACTCCGTTTCAGAAAAGAAAAGAAAAAAATGAAGCTCCAAATAAGCTGAATTAGAAAAGAAACAGGAGATATTACAACTAACACCACAGAAATACAAAAGATCATTCAAGGCTACTATGAACACCTTCATGTGCATAAAGTAGAAAACCTAGAGGAGATGGATACATTCCTGGAAAGATGCAACCCTCCTAGCTTAAATCAGGAAGAATTAGAAACCCTAAGCAGACCAATAATAAGCAGCAAGATTGAAATGGTAATTTTAAAAATTACCAACAAAAAAAAAGTCCAGGACCAGACAGATTCACAGCTGAATTCTACCAAACATTCAGAGAAGAATTGGTGCCAATCCTATTGACACTATTCCACAAGATAGAGAAAGAGGAAATCTTCCCTAAATCACTCTATGAAGCCAGTATCACCCTAATACCAAAACCAGTAAAGAACATAACAAAAAAACTACAGACCAATATCCCTGATGAACATAGATGAAAATCCTTAACAAAATGCTAGCTAACTGAATCCAACACATATCAAAAAGATAATCCACCATGATCAATCGGGTTTCATACCAGGGATGCAGGGATGGTTTACCATATGCAAGTCAATAAATGTGACACACCACACAAACAGAATTAAAAACAAAAATCACATGATCATCTCAACAGACACAGAAAAAGCATTGGGCAAAATCCTGTGGGTGAAAGATTACCTAGGTGCCAAGGCAAGAGACTGAAGGCACAAACTGTTTCAGTATAATAAAGAAAATAGAATAAGAATAGTCATAATACAAACTAGATATAGAGATGATCATGGACAATTATCAATCATTATAAACATTATTTAATCATTAGCTTTTAATATTACTCTTTGTTGCATTACTAATATAACCTAGGAATAACCGCCAGGTATAGGGTCAGGTGCTGAAGGGACATTGTGAGAAGTGACCTAGAAGGCAAGAGGTGAATCTTCTGTCATGCCCATATAAGGGCCACTTGAGGGCTCCTTGGTCAAGCAGTAATGCCAGTGTCTGGGAAGACATCCAACACTTAGCAGACTGCGAAAGGGAGTCTCCTTTCCTTGGAGGAGTCAGGGAACACTCTCCTCCACCAGCTTCTTGTGGGAGGCTGGACATTATCCAGGCCTGCCCGCAGTCATCTGGAGGCATAAACCCCTCCCTGTGGTGCTGTGCTTCAATGGTCATGGTCCTTGTCCACTTTCATGTTCCTCCCATACTCCTGGTTCCTCTTTGAAATTCATAGTAGATAGCGGTAGAAGAAATAGTGAAAGTCTTAAAGTCTTTGATCTTTCTTGTAAGTGCATAGAAGAAAACGCTGATGTATGCTGTCTTCTCTCTGCTTGGGCTACCTAAAAGGGAAGGGCCACCTGTCCTATGATCACTAGATTCACCCTCCTTACCCTGCCCCCTTGTCTTGTATGCAATAAATATCAGCACACCCAGCCATTCAGGGCCACTATGAGTCTCCATGTCTTGATGGTAGTGGCCCCCCGGCCCAGTTGCTTTCTCTTTATCACTCTGTCTTGTGTATTTATTACAATCTCTCATCTCTGCACATGGGGAGAACACCCGCTAAGCCCCAAAGGGCTGCACCCTACAAAATCCAGTATCCCTTTATGATTAAAACCTTCAGCAAAATTGGCATACAAGGGACATACCTCAATGTAACAAAAGTCATCTATGATAAATGCACAGCCAACCTAATATTGAACGAGTAAAAGTTGAAAGCAGTCCCTCTGAGAACTGGAACAAGACAAAGATGCCCATTCTCACCACTTCTATTCAATGTAGTACTGGAAGTCCTAGCCAGAACAACTAAAAAAGAGAAAAAAATAAACAGCATCCAAACTGGTAAAGAGGAAGTCAAACTGTTGCTGTTTGCTGATGATAGGATCATATACCTAGAAAACCCCAAAGATGCCTCCAAAAAGCTCCTAGAAATGATAAATGAATTAGCAAAGTTTCAGGATACAAAATTAAAGTACACAAATCAGTAGCTCTGCTATACACTAACAGCAACCAAGCTGAGAATCAAATCAAGAACTCAACCCCTTTTAAAATAGTTGCAAAAAATGAAATACTTCAGAATATTCCTAACCAAGGAGGTGAAAGACCTCTACAAGGAAAACTACAAAACACTGCTAAAAGAAATCATAGACAACACAAACAAATTGAAACACATCCCATGCTCATGGATGGGTAGAATTAATATTGAGAAAATACCATACTGCCAAAAGCAATCTATAAATTCAATACAATTCCCATAAAAATACCACCATCATTCTTCACAGAACTAGAAAAAACAATCCTAAAATTCATATGGAACCAAAAATGAGCATGCATAGCCAAAACAAGACTAAGCAAAAAGAACAAACCTGGAGGCATCACAGCAGCTGATTTCAAACTATACTATAAGGCCATAGTCACCAGAACAGCATGGTACTGCTAAAAAAAAAATAGGCATATAGACCAATGGAATAGACTAGAGAACCCATAAATAAACTTAAATACTTACAGTCAACTGACCTTCAACAAAGCAGACAAAAACATAAAGTGGGGAAAAAACAACCTATTCACAAATAGTGCTGGGATAGTTGGCAAGCCACGTGTAGGAGAATAAACCTAGATCCTCATCTTTCACCTTAAAAAAATAAACTCAAGATGGATCAAGGACTTAAATCTAAGACCTGAAAATATAAAAATTCTACAAGATAACATCAGAAAAAACCCTTCTAGACATTGGCCTAGGCAAAGATTTCATGACCAAGAACCCAAAAGCAAATGCAACAAAAACAAAGATAAATAGGTGGGACTTAATTTAACTAAAGACCTTTTGCACGACAAAAGGAACAGTCAGCAGAGTAAACAGACAACCCAGAGTGGGAGAAAATCTTCACAATCTATACATCCAACAGAGGACTAATATGCAGAATCTACAAGGAACTCAAACAAATTAGCAAGAAAAAAATAATCACATCAAAAAGAGGACTATGGACATGGACAGACAATTCTCAAAACAAGATATACAAATGGCTAACAAACATGAAAAATTGCTCAACATCACTAATGATCAGGGAAATGCAAACCAAAACCACAAAATAATACCACCTTACTCCCACAAGAATGGCCATAATCAAAAATCAAAATATAATAGATGTTGGCATGGATGCGGTGAAAAGGGAACCCTTCCCCACTGCTGGTGGGAATGTAAACTAGTACAACCACTATGGAAAACAGTACGGAGAATCCTTAAAGAACTAAAAGTAGAACTATCAAGAACTACCATTTCATCCAGCCATCCCACTACTGGGTATCTACCCAGAGGAAAAGAAGTCATTATACGAAAAAGATACTTGTATATGCATGTTTATGGCAGCACAATTCACAATTGCAAAAATGTGGAAGCAGCCCAAATGCCCATCAATCAACGAGAGGATAAACAAATTGTGGCATATATATATATACATAGAGAGAGAGTAGTATTCCATCATATATATGATATATGTGTGATGGAATATATCATATATATGATGGAATACTACTCAGTCATAAAAAGGAGTGAATTAATGGCATTCACAGCAACCTGGATAGGATTGGAGACTATTATTCTAAGTGAAGTAACTCAGGAATGGAAAACCAAACATCGTATGTCCTCACTCATGAGAGGTAGCTAAGCTATGAGGATGCAAAGGCACAAGAAGGATACAGTGGACTTTGGGAACTCCCGGGGGAAAGGGTGGGAAGGGCGTGAGGGACAAAAGACTACAAATTGGGTTCAATGTATACTGCCCAGGTGATGGGTGCACCAAATCACCACGCACAAATCACCACTGAAGAACTTACTCATGTAACCAAACACCACCACCTATGGAAATAAAAAATGTAAAAACCTATGGAAATAAAAAAATAAAAATAAACATAAGTTCCCATTTCAGGCCATCTCTTTGTGAATGCATATGACTGTACACTTTCAGAAAAAGGTATGTCACATCTTGAATGCTTTGCTGCTTAGAAATTTCTTCTGCCAGATGCCCTAAATCATCTCTCTCAAGCTCAAAATTCCACAGATCTTTAGGGCAGGGCCAAAATGCCACCAATCTCTTTGCTAAAGCATAGCAAGAATGACCTTTATCCAGCTTCCAATAAGTTCCTCATCTCCAACTGAGAGCACCTCCGCCTGAACTTAAAAAAAAAAAAGGTTATTTACACAGTGTTTCTTAAATTCCAATAGAGTTTGTAGTGTATTTTTTATTATGTATTCCTGATTTTAATGGTTTAATTTGCCTGCAAAATGAACGTTAAAATATTTGTGGGCTTTTTTGGTGGTTGTTTTGTTTGTTTGTTTGTTTGTTTTCTTGAGACAGGGTCTCACTCTCTCACCAGTGCAGTGGTGTGATCCCTGCTCACTGCAGCCGCACATTCCCCGGCTCAAGCAATCCACCCACCTCAGCCTCCTGAGTAGCTGGGACTACAGGCACACACCATCACACCTGGCTAACTTTTGTATTTTTTGTAGAGATGGAGTCTCCCTATATTGCCCAGGCTGGTCTCAAACTCCTGGCCTCAAGCCATCTGCCCGCCTCGGCCTCCCAAGTGCTGGAATTACAGGCGTGGGCCACCACACCCAGCCTTATTTGTATTCTTTATGTCCAAGTGTACAATTCATTTCCGTATTATAAATGATCCATGCACAATCTCACGAAAACATTATCTACTGAAGGAATTTGAATTCTTCCATTTATCTTTCTAATCACTTACTGATTGAATGATTCATTTCTTCCAAAAAATGTATCCTTAGGTTTTTCTCAAACTACCATCTGTTTCGATTCTGGGGGCCGGTGTATTAAAATCTCCTACTAAACAGTATATCTCATTATCTCTGCATTTCTAATAGTGTCCCCTTTTCTTCAATTGCCGCCTTGTTCAGTGCACGGGTTCACTCTGAAAAAAAGGGGAACAGAAGGGTCCCTGGCTCAGGGTTAGCGGGACCAGGAATGGGGCTGAACCACAGAGTCGCCCCGGCCTCCCGCCGTCTAGAGTGGCTACGCTGTCCCAGACAGAACGAGCGGCGGGCCGGAAATCGGGGCGGGACTTCCGGGGGTCAGCCGGCGTTGGCTGAGAGGCGTTCGTTCCGCGGTGCTGCCTCCGTTCCAAGCGCGACCTGTTGAGGTGAGTTAGTTCCGCGAAGCTCCACGCCTCGGACCCCGCACCGGTTGTCCCTGATGCCCCCGTGGGTGGGGGGCCCAGGGACCTCTCAGGGCTCAGACGGGGCGGGCGGCGAGACGGGGACCCCCCCCCGGGCGGGGGCGGAGCCGCGCGGTGGGTTGTGGGAGCGCCGGGGGGCGGGGCGGGGGCCGCTTGGCCTCGGCTGGAGGTCGGAGCCTCTGGGGGCGGCCTCCAGGAGGGGGGTCTCTGGGGAAAGCCCGCGGTAAGGTCGCGGCGGGGGCCGAGCTAGGACTCTGCCCGCAGGCTGATAGCGTTCCCGCGTATCGATGCCGCCGTTCGAGCTTGGGCGGAGCGACGGGGGAGCCGTGCGATGCGGTGGTTCTCTGCGCGTGGGAGACATGGTGGGCTCGCGGTTCCTGGTGTTCGATGCGAAGTCGGAGATGCACAGAGCAGAGCTGGGGGAGAAACGGGATTTCGGCCTCAGATGTCCTGCCAGGGAGGCCCAGTCAGTAGTGGAGTCGCTCTGCGTGTGGAGGAAATACTCTGGGAAGGGAGGAGAGTTTGGGCCCGTTCTCCCCCAAGGGGCAAGGTGCTGAGGGATCGGCCAGGGCCCATCCCGTGGCCGCTTGCTGTGGGAGGGTGGCGGCTGGCTCTTGCAGTTGTCTGACTGCTCGAGCGGTCTTAGCCATTAGCCAGGAGACTCCGCTTTCAAGCTTGTTCAGGCTGTTGGCCGAATCTGTGTTTCTTGGGTTTGGTCCTCAGGAGTGCTGGCTGCCGGCCTGAGTGGCCCTTAGCTCTCCGAGGTCCTTCCACGTGGCCCTCAGATCCTTCTCAGGCTTTTAAGGGCTCATTTGATTAGATTGGGTCCACCAGGGTAATTCACGTCCATAACCTTAATTCCCTCTGCAAAGTCCCTTTTGGTATGTAGTGTAACATAAGCACAAGTTCCAGGGATTAGGATATGGACCTGGGGGAGAGGGGGGCGTTTATTCTGTGTCCCGGTAAGCAAGATCCCACGCATAATGAAGTGAGAAAAATAAGGTGTGAAGTAATAGCATAGTTGGGTGTAGTTTATCATTAAAAGGCAAACGTATGTTTGTATATTTGCTGTGTAAACCTAGATTAATCTGGAACGCTACACTAGAAACAAGGGAAACTGAGTGGATCTTTGGGGGATTTTTCACTATAAATTCTTTTTACCTTTTAAATTTTGAGGTGACTATGCCCCTATTCAGAAAAAAATGAGACTTTAAAGTATTTTTAAATAAAATGAACTAAATAAATATTGCAGAATATTACGTCTCCCTTTGGATTGGGAGAGGTTTCCCTCGAGAAAACTGGGCATAGGCACTGTAAGGGCAGGCAGATGCAGTCGCTGAGGGCCTTGTCACACCCATCGCCTATGTCTCCTCTGTTTCTGCTGCCGCATGGTAGGCACCTTAGTGCTGTAACTGCTTTGAATCTCATCTCCCACCATTCCTCTGAGCACCCTGCCAAGTTAATCTTGAGGTGTTAGTTTTGTCTCTCCTGACATGGAAATGTGGCCAGTGCTTCACCTTCATCTGGCAGCCAAGCTCCCTTATCGTCTGTCCGTAGTGACCATCCCTGTGAGCTCTGTTGGTATCTCCTTGCCTTCTCCCACAAGTTTTTTCCCTACACTTGTCCTCTGACCTTTTCACCCAGACCGCTAGTTGTGCATTTCTCCTTGATGGTGATCTGAGTCCAGGAGCATCACCCAGCCCTTCTTTCTTCCCCACATAGCTTATGGGTGACACCTACCATCACCTTGACTCCCTGCACCATCCTCCTGCCTCCTTTCTTCACATCCCCTTTGCAGATCCCCTTGATCACACCCTCACTCTCAGCTGGTGCTCATAAAGAACAGAGGAGTCAGTGTCAGTACTTGTGAGTGAAGGGCTGAGGTGTGTCAGTGCTCCCAGTGGGCACCCGGGCAGGGTATGATGAGGGGGTAGGGAGATTCAGTAATCTGGTCCATGTGAGGAGCCCATCATGCCTCCACATGGGAGTGTCCTATTTTCTGCTCACGGAGAGTAGTTAGGACTGGAGATGAGCCCAAGTTTGTGAGTCATTATTAACAAGGATGTTGATGTCTCAAGACTGGACGTAATCACCAAGGAGGTTGGTGTCAGTGCAGAAGTGCACACTGGGGTGCCAACACGAAATGGGGAATGAGAGACTAGAAGGGAGTAGGTGGTACAGTGGGAGAACGTCCCAGGCAAGTAAAGATGGGAACACCTGGTGTGGATGCTTCCAGGATGGTGCAACTCAGACAGAATTGACCACTAGGATTGGTAGGCATTGACACATAATGGTGACATGTGGGGCTGCAGCACAGGCTGCCCCTGGCTGCTCAACCTTTGGAGCTGCTGTTCTCCCACTCTAGGTTGGTCTAGCGTGCCCAGCTTCAGAGCATTTTGAATGTCAGCAACAAGGAGTGATAAGAGTGGCCACAGAAGGACACAGGCCCACAGCAGGGTACAGCCCACAGCAGGACACAGGCCCATAGCAGGACACAGACCCACAGCAGGACACAGACCCATAGCAGGGTATGGCCCACAGCAGGACACAGGCCCATAGCAGGGTACGGCCCACAGCAGGACACAGTCCCATAGGAGGACACAGGCCCACAGCAGGACACAGGCCCATAGCAGGGTACGGCCCACAGCAGGACACAGTCCCATAGGAGGACACAGGCCCACAGCAGGACACAGACCCATAGGAGGGTATGGCCCACAGCAGGACACAGGCCCATAGTAGGGTACGGCCCACAGCAGGACACAGGCCCATAGCAGGACACAGGCCCACAGCAGGACACAGACCCATAGGAGGGTATGGCCCACAGCAGGACACAGGCCCACAGCAGGGTACAGGCCCACCGCAGGACGCAGGCCCACAGCAGGATACAGGCCCAACAGCAGGATACAGGCCCACAGCAGGGTGTGGCCCACAGCAGGACACAGGCCCCACAACAGGACACAGGCTTATAGCAGGGTACGGCCCACAGCAGGACACAGCCCCACAGCAGGACACAGCCCCACAGCAGGACACAGCCCCACAGCAGGACACAGGCCCCACAGCAGGACACAGCCCCACAGCAGGACACAGGCCTCACAGCAGGACACAGGCCCCACAGCAGGGTACGGCCCACAGGAGGAACACAGCCCCAGAGCAGAGTACAGGCCCACCGCGGGACACAGGCCCACAGCAGGACCCAGGCCCACAGCAGGATACAGGCCCCACAGCAGGACACAGGCCCACAGCAGGATACAGGCCCAACAGGACACAGGCCCACAGTAGGATACAGGCCCACAGCAGGACACAGGCCCACAGCAGGATACAGGCCCCACAGCAGGACACAGGCCCCACAGCAGGATACAGGCCCTATGGGGGCTGCCCTCCTATCTGGTAGGCCTGGGCACCATTACCCAACTTTGCGTTAGGGTCAGAATCTTGCCCCTTTGTAGCTGTGGCCCTGGCTTGTGAGTCTGTGTCTCCGTGGCTGACTCCCTCTTTTTGGGTCCAGGATCAGGGAACATAGCATCAGCCCCTGAGACCAGGCAGCACCAGGCCCTCTTCAGATCTTAGGCTACAGGGGTGGAGGAAGAGACCCCGGCCTGATGGGAGGATGAATCTCTGGAGCTAGCCTGTGTGTATACTCACCTGTTTTCTTGCTGGTCTTCAGGTCCTAGTCATGCCCAGCCTCAGAACTCGCCGTGAGGAGGCAGAAATGGAGCTCTCAGCTCCAAGACCATCCCCTTGGACCCCTGCAGCCCAGGCCCCTGTGAGTGATGCTTCTGCTGTGACCCACCCTGGATCTGCAGCCTGTGGTCCCCCCTGCTGTAGTGATACTGAGCTGGAAGCCATCTGCCCTCACTATCAGCAGCCAGGTACTTTAAGTACAGTTCCCCCTGGTGCCCTTATTCTGAGGAAGTGATGTCCATGGAACCCTGTGCTTACCCCTAGGAGGCATTTGTGTCATCTGTGTCATCACAGGTGGGGAGGGTGAGGGGGGTACTCTGACTCAAGGAGCCAAGGCTGGATGTCAGCAAGGAAGTTGACCTGGTCTGGCCCCTGGCACCTTGAGCAGAACTGTGATTTCCCCACTTAACACAAAGAGGTATGACATGATGGCTACCAGGGTCCTTTGATTTGCCCTGTAGTCCTGACCCCTTCCCAGTTCAACAGCCAGGCTAGTGGCAACCCTGTCCCCTCCGGACTCTACTCTGGTCCAGGCCTTTGTACCATGGTTACCCATACAGTTGGCCGTCTAAAGCCTAGGAAGAAAAGCTGAGGAGTTTCTTGTGGGGAAATAAAAGCATTCAAAAGCAGCTTTGGAGGGTGTGGTGGTTCATACCTACGATCTGAGTGCTTTGAGAGGCCAAGGTAGGAGGATCGTATGAGGCCAGGAGTTCAGGACCAGCCAGTATAGCATGGCAGGACCCTGTCTCTACTAAAAATTAAGAAAGGTCGGGTGTGATGACTCGCGTCTGTAATCCCAGCAATTTGGGAGGCCGAGGCGGGCGAATTGCTTGAGGCCAGGACTTCGAGACCAGCCTGGCCAACGTGGCAAAACCCTGTCTCTACTAAAAGTACAAACATTAGGCAGGTGTGGTGGCACATACCTGTAATCCCAGCTACTTGGGAGGCTGAAGCACAAGAATTGCTTGAACCTGGTAGGCGGGGGTTGCAGTGATCTGAGATCATGCCACTGCACTCTAGCCTGGGCAACTGGAGTGAGGCTCTGTCTCAGAAAAAATATAATAAGTTAAAAAAAAAAAAAGCACCCATATATTTTGGGGAATCCAGGAAGTCACATGTGTGCCCAGGAGTGGATGTGTGTTCAGAAAAGACCGTAAGACCATAAGCTTTCTCGAGAACTCTGGCTAATCTCTAGGCTCAGTGAAGGCAGTCAACTCAGAAAGAGTTGTAAATAGTGTTAAAAAAAAAAAGTACCCCGACACAAAGACTGGGAGAAGTGTTTTGTTTTTATTTTTCTCTTGATATTCAAAGAAATCTCTGTCAAAACACTAGTTGAACACAAGCTAAAGAAAAAGACTTGAGTGACTGTGCTCGACAAAGAATAGTCTTTGCAAAAATAGTTTGGAAAAGTCACTAAATGAACATGTGACTCTAGTCTTCAACAATCAAAAACAGCAAAGCCTAGGGGAGGGATACCACATTTTCATATTCAGTTGTGCAGTTTTTAACAAAGCGAAAATCATGAAGCATATAACGAAGCAAGAAAATACGTCCCATTCAAAGGAAAAAAGTAAGCTGACAGAAAGCATCCTGGAGAAAGCACAGACATTGTACTTAACTAGACAAAAACTTTAAATCAACTGCTTCAAATATGCTCAGAGAGGTAAAAGAAACCATAGAGAACTAGGCTGGACGCAGTGGCTCACGCCTGTAATCCCAGCACTTCAGGAGGCCGAGGCGGGAGATCATGAGGTCAGGAGATCGAGACCATCCTGGCCAACATGGTGAAACCCCGTCTTTACTAAAAATACAAAAAATTAGCTGGGCATGGTGGCAGGCACCTGTAGTCCCAACTACTCTGGAGCCTGAGGCAGGACAATGGTGTGAACCCGGGAGGTGGAGATTGCAGTGAGCCAAGATTGTGCCACTGCACTCCAGCCTGGGGGACAGAGCGAGACTCTGTCTCGCAAAAAAAAAAAAAAAAAAGAAACCCTAGAGAACTAAAAGAACCAGGAAAATGATGTGTGAACAAAATGAAAATATCAATAAATACAAATTGTAAAAGGAACATAGAAAGTCTGGAACTAAAAAATGAAGTGGAAATTTTGCTAGAGGGTTTCGGCAGTAGATTTGAGCAGGCAGAAAAATTGGCAAACTTGAAGACAGGACAATTGAAATCAGTCTGAGGAGGAAAAAAAAGATCTAAGAAAAGTGAACTTCATGGCTAGGCACGGTGGCTCACGCATGTAATCCTAGCACTTTGGGAGGCCGAGGCAAGCAGATCACTTGAAGTCAGGAGATCGAGAGCATCTTGGCCAACATGGGGAAACCCCGTCTCTACTAAAAACACAAAAATCAGCCGGGCGTGGTGCATGTGCCTGTAGTCCCAGCTACTCTGGAGGCTGAGGCAGGAGAATCGCTTGAACCCGGGAGGCAGAGATTGCGTTGAGCTGAAATCGTGCCACTGTACCCCAGCCTGGGTGACAGAGTGAGACTCCCTGTCAAAAAAAAGAAAAAAGAAAAGTGAACTTAATGGACCATGGGACACCATCACGTAGAACAACGTGTATAGTAGGGATGTTCAAGAAGGAAAAGAGTAGAGAAGGGGATGGAAAAAATATTTGAAGAAATAATGACTGAGAGTATCCTAAATGTAATGAAAGGCATTCTACACATGCAAGAAGTTCAACAAACTGAGTAGAGTCTATTTAAAGAGATCCGCAGCAGGTCTCTTTCTAATCAAATTGTTGAAATACAAGGAATCTTGAAAACAGCAAGCGAGGAGACCTATGCTGAACAAGGGGTTCTGGGTAAGATTTCTAGCCAGTTTTTTATCAGAACCCAGAGGTCAGAAGGCACTGGGACGGCTTAGTTAAACTGCTAAGTGGGGGAAGAAACCCTGTTAACCAAGAATTCTGTTATCTGGCAAAATTATTCTTCAAAGTGAAGGAGAAATTAAAACATCCAGATAGATAAAAGCTGAGGAAGCTTGTTACAAATAGGCTGCCCTACAAGAAATGCTTTTAAAGGGAGTCCTAAAGGTTGAAATGAAAGAACACTAGACAAGGACTCAAAGCCATACAAAAATAAAGACCTCCAGTAAAGGTAACTACATGGGTAAGTATAAAAGTTAGTATCCCTGTATTTTGGTTTCTAAGTACATTTTGTATTAGGTTGGTGCAAAATTAATTGTGGTTTTTGCCAATACATATTTCCTAAGTGATCTAAAGGACAAATGCATAAAAGGTCTGCATTATAAGTCTTTGCTTTTTACCCCACTATATATAAAGATGTAATCTGTGATGATAACATCATAAGTGGGGGTAACATTTATAGAGAAGCAGAGATTTTGTGTGTTACTGACACTTAACTGGTCTAAATTGTTTTAGGATGTTAGAACGTTCAGTGCAATCATCATGGTAATCACTAAGAAAATATCTTAAAAATGGGCTTGACACAGTGGCTCACACCTGTAGTCCCAGCACTTTGGGAGGCCAAGGCAGACGGATCACCTGAGGTCAGGAGTTTGAGACCAGCCGGGCCAACATGGCAAAACCCCGTCTCTACTAAAAATACAAAAATTAGCCACGCATGGTGGTGGACACCTGTAATCTCAGCTACTCAGGCTAGGCAGGAGAATCACTGGAACCCAGGAGGCAGAGGTTGAACCCAGGCAGAGGCATGAGATTGTGCCACTGCACTCCAGCCTGGGTGACAGAGCAAAACTCCACCTCAAAAAAAATCTTAAAAATGGGCTGGGCATGGTGGCTCACGCCTGTCATCTCAGCACTTTGGGAGGCTGAGGCAGGCAGATCACGAGGTCAGGAGATCGAGACCGTCTTGGCTAACACAGTGAAAACCCGTCTCTACTAAAAAGACAAAAAAATTAGCTGGGCATAGTGGCGGGAGCCTGTAGTCCCAGCTACTCGGGAGGCTGAGGCAGGAGAATGGCATGAACCCAGGAGGCGGAGCTTGCAGTGAGCCAAGATTGCACCACTGCACTCCAGCCTGGGCAACAGAGTGAGACACTGTCTCAAAAAAAAAAAAATCTTAAAAATGGACACAAGAGGCCAGGCACGGTGGCTCACGCCTGTAATCCCAGCACTTTGGGAGGCCGAGGTGGGCAGATCATGAGTTCAGGAGATCAAGACCATCCTAGCTAACACAGTAAAACCCCATCTCTACTAAAAATACAAAAAATTAGCTGGGTGCGGTGGCGCCCGCTTGTAGTCCCAGCTACTTGGGAGGCTGAGGCAGGAGAATCCCTTGAACCCAGGAGGCGGAGGTTGCAGTAAACCAAGACCATGCCGCTACACTCCAGCCTGGGTGACAGAGCGAGACTATCTCAAAAAAAAAAAAAAACACAAGAAGTAAGCCAAGAATTAAAATGGTACAGTACAAAAAAGGTAATACATAAGAATACAGCAGTAGAGGAATTGAGGAACAAAAAGGTAAAAGATTTATCAAAAACATAAAATGGCAGAAGTCCTTCCTTTTGAGTAATTACATGTAAAGTCTCCAGTCAAAAGGCAAATATTGACAGAATGTGTAAGAAAGCATGGTCCAACTATATGCCACAAGAGGCTTTAGATTCAAAGACACAATAAGTTTAAAGTGAAAGGTGGAAAAAATATTCCATGCAGAGAATAACCAAAAGAGAGCTGGGGTGACTATGCTAATATTAGATAAAATAGACAACAAAGAAAGACAGTGTATATTTATAAAAGAGTAGAGTCATCAAGAAGATATGGCAATTATAAGCAGATGCGCATCAAAAAAGAGCGCCCAACTGTCTGAAACAGACAGACAGATTGGAAGGGAGAAATAGCTCTATAATAATAGAGACTTCAGTACTCCACTTTGAAAAATGGATAGAACATCTAGATGGAATAAAAACTCCCAATAAAATAAAGTCCAGGATCACAATGGTTTTTTTTTTTTTTTTTTTTTTTTTTTTTTTTTTGAGAGGGAGTCTCACTCTGTTCTTTAGGCTGGGATGCAGTGGCACGATCTCAGTTCACTGCAGCCTCTGCCTCCCGGATTCAAGTGATTCTCCTGTCTCAACCTCCTGAGTAGCTGGGATTACAGGCATGCACCACCATGCCCAGCTAATTTTTTGTATTTTTAGTAGAGACCATGTTCCCCAGGCTGATCTCAAACTCCTGAGCTCAGGCATTCCACCCACCTCGGCCTCCCAGAGTGCTAGGATTACAGACGTGAGTCACCACACCTGGCCCAAAATGGGTTTAAAGGTGAATTTAATGAATTAATACCAGACCTTCACCAAGTCTTCCAAAGGAGGAGAGAACACTTCCTAATTCTATAAAGTCAACATTACACTGATTCCAAAGCCAGATGAAGATATGGCTTGAAGACAAGAAAAGAAAATTACAAACCAGTATCCTTTATGGCTAGAGATGTAAAACCCCCAACAAATAAATAGAAAACTGAATCCAATAGCATATTAAGGGTATTATGCCTCATAACCAAGTGGGATTTAACCCAGGATGAGGGTGGTTCAACATAAGAAAACCTAGTGTTGTAATTCATCACATTAATAGAATGAAGGAGAGAAACTGATCATCTCAATTTATGCAAACAAAACATTTGACAAAATCTAACGCTTTTATAATTTAAAAAAGAAAAAAAGCATTCATAAAACTTGTAATAGAAGGGGACCTCCTGAACATGATAAAGGGCATTTGTGAAAACCCTCAAGCTGACATCATACACAGTAGTGAAGAACAAAACTTTTCCCCTAAGGCCAGGAACAAGACACACATGCCACTATGTAGCCTTGTATTGCAAGTTCTAACCAGAGCAATTAGTCAAGAAAAAGAAATAAAACGCATCCAGTGGGGAAATGAAGTAAAATTCTTTTTCCATGTGACTCCATATATATGAAATCCCAAAGAATCCACAAAAGAGCTATTAGAGGGCTGGGCACGGTGGCTCAAGCCTGTAATCCCAGCACTTTGGGAGGCCGAGACGGGCGGATCACGAGGTCAGGAGATCGAGACCATCCTGGCTAACAAGGTGAAACCCCGTCTCTACTAAAAATACAAAAAACTAGCCGGGCGAGGTGGTGGGCGCCTGTAGTCCCAGCTACTCGGGAGGCTGAGGCAGGAGAATGGCGTAAACCCGGGAGGCGGAGCTTGCAGTGAGCTGAGATCCGGCCACTGCACTCCAGCCTGGGCGACAGAGCGAGACTCCGTCTCAACAAAAAAAAAAAAAAAAAAAAAAAAAAGCTATTAGAGCTGATAGACAAATTCAGCAAAGTTGCAGCAACTGATCAACACACAAAATCAGTTGTTTCTGTATACCAGCCATGAACAGTGTGAAAAGGAAATTAAGAAAGCAATTCCATATACAATAGCATCAATAGGAAAAATTAAAACCTAGGACTAAATTTGACCAAGGAGGGTTAAGACTTGTTCACTGAAAACTGCAAAACATTGTGGAAAGGAATTAAAGAAATCACAAATAAATGGAAGGCATCTTGTGTTCATGAATTGTAAGACAGTATTGTCAAAACTACCTAGAGTGTTCTACAGATTCAATGCAATTCCTATCAAAATTGCAATGGCGTTTTTTTGCAGAAACAGAAAAGACGATCCTCAAATTCATATGAAGTTACAAAGAGCCCTGGGTAGCCAAAACAATCCTGAAAAATAACAAAGAGGACTTAGACTTTTCACTTTCAAAACTTGCTACAAAGCTGCAGTAATCAAAACAATGTGGTACTGGCACAAAGATAGACATACAAACTAGTGGAATCGAATTGATTCCAGAAATAAACACATACATATGTGGCAGGTGGATTTTCAACAAGGGTACCAAGACCTTTCAATCAATGAGAAAGGATAGCCCTTCTGCAAATGGTGCTGGGACAAGTAGATATCCAAATGTGAAAGAATGAAGTTGGGGCCGGATGTGGTGGCTTATGCCTGTAATCCCAGCAATTTGGGAGTCCAAGGTGAGAGGATCACCTGAGACCAGGAGTTTGAGACCAGCCTGGACAACATAGCAAGACTTTCTCTACAAAAAAAATACAAAGGCCGGGCACGGTGGCTCAAGCCTGTAATCCCAGCACTTTGGGAGGCCGAGACCGGCGGATCATGAGATCAGGAGATTGAGACCATCCTGGCTAACACGGTGAAACCCCGTCTCTACTAAAAAAAAAAAAAAAATTAGCCAGATGTGGTGGTGCATACTCCAGGGGTGCTGAGGCAGGAGGATCTCTTGAACCCAACAGCTCAAGGCTACAGTCAGCTGTGATCACCACTGCACTCCAGCTTGAACAGCAAAGCAAGACTCTGTCTCAAAAAAGGAGTGAAGTTTAACCCCTACCTTATGCCATATACAAAAATTAACTCCAAATACAACAACAACCTAAATGTAAGAGCTAACAACTCTAAAATTCTTAGAAGAAAGTGTAGTGGTAAATCTTCCCAATCTTGGATTTGGCAGTGGATTCCTAGATATGGCACCAAAGCATGAGCAACAAAAGAAAAAAATAAATAAATTGGACTTCATCAAAATTTAAAACTTGAGTATCAAAACATTATCAAGAAAGCGGAAAGAAGCCGGGTGTGGTGGCTCACGCCTGTAATCCCAGCATTTTGGGAGGCCAAGGCAGGCAGATACCTGATGTCAGGAGTTTGAGACCAGTCTGGCCAATATGGCGAAACCCCATCTCTACTAAAAATATGAAAATTAGCTGGGCATGATAGCATGCACCTGTAGTTCCAGCTACTCTGGAGGCTCTCACTTGAACCCAGGAGGCAGAGGTTGCAGTGAGCCAAGAGCACACCAGTGTACTCCAGCCTGGGTGACAGAGCAAGACTCTGTCTCAAAAAAAAAAAAAAAAAAGGAAAGAAAGTGAAAAAAGCATCCTGCAGAATGGGAGGAAATCTGCAAATCATATTTTTGATAAGGGTGTAGTATGTAGAATATATAAAGAAGTCTTACAAATCAACAACAAAACACAAGCCAATTTAAAAACGGCCTGGGAATGGTGGCTCACACCTGTAATCCCAGAACTTCAGGAGGTCGAGGTGGGTGGATCACTTGAGGTCAGGAGTTCAAGGCCATCCTGACCAACATGGTGAGACACTGTCTCTACTAAAAATACAGAACTTAGCCGGGAGTGGTGGCATGCACACGTAATCCCAGCTATTCGCAGTGAGCCGAGATCATGCCACTGCACTCCAGCCTGGGTGACAGAGCAAGACTCCGTCTCATAAATAAATAAATAAATAAAGGGCAAAGAACTTGAATAGACATTTCTCTAAAGAACATATATGAATGGCTAATAAGCAAAAGAAAAAGTGCTTAATATCGTTAGTCATTAGAGAAATGCAGATCAAAACCATAATGAGATTACTATTTTACATTCATTAGGATGTCTGTAATTAAAAAACCAAAAGATAAAGGATATTCAAGAGAATGTGGAGAAATTGGTATGCTCATACATTGCTGGCTGAAATGTAAAATGGCACCACTACTCTGAAAAATAATTTGGTGGTTCCTCAAAAGTTTGAACATGGTACTACTCCTAGATGGTACTACTACTTTGACTATGTACTCAAAATAATTGAAGACACGTACTGAAACAAGTACATGTGTATTATGTTCACCGCAGTAGTATTCATAATAGCCGAAAGGTAGAAACAGCCCAAATGTCCGTCAATGGATGAATGATTAATTGTGGTGTCTACATGCAGATGAGTATAATTTGCATGAAAAGAAAGTACTGTACACGCTACACGCGGATGAACCTCCAAAACGTGTGAAGTGAAAGAAGCCAGACACAATAGAATCACATACTATGTAATTCTGTTTTTATGAAATATCCAGAATAGGTAAATTCATAGAGACAATACAGATTGGTGGTTGCCAGGGGCTGGAGGGAGAGGAAGATGGGAATAAACTGCTTAATGGTTAACAGGTTTTACTTTGGAGTGATGGGAATGTTTTGAAAATACAGGTAGTGGTTGCATAACATTGTAGGTGTACTATATGCCACTGAATTGTTCGTTTTAGAATAATTTTATGTTACGTTAATTTCACCTCAGTAAATTTTTAAATCAAGTCAAATGAAAACAACTTGCTGTAGGAGATGAAGAAGTAAGGAGCCCCCCATCTGTGTGTGAGGTGCCTCTGGGGATTGTTCAACACACAGCCCAGCCGAGGCACTGAGGGAGGATGTGGTGCAGCCACTGGCACATCACAGCCACACACGGCGCCCACACAGGCGTGGTTTATCACACCACACACGGCACCCACACAGGCATGGTTTATCACAGCCTCACACGGCGCCCACGCAGGCGTGGTTTATCACACCACCCACGGCGCCCACGCAGGCGTGGATTATCACAGCCACCCATGGCGCCCACGCAGGCGTGGTTTGTGACAGCCTCGCATGGCGCCCACGCAGGTGTGGTTTGTCACAGCCTCGCACGGTGCCCACGCAGGCGTGGTTTGTCACAGCCTCGCACGGCACCCACGCAGGCGTGTTTTATCCCAGCCATGCACAGCAGCCACACAGGCGTGGTTTATCACAGCCACCCACGGTGCCCACACAGACGTGGTTTATGACTCGGGTAATTATCCCACTCATCGTAAAAGCCTGTAATCATAAAGATGTTTTCTCTTCACAAAAGGTGTGTTTTGTTCTGGAAGGGCTCAGAGCCCTTGTCCTTTTCTCCAGTTGGGTGCCAAGAGTACAGTGCAAACAATTGTATTTGCTTTCAAATCTTTTTCTTCACCTTTAAGCCCAAAGTTTACTGACTTTTTAAAAAGATTTTCTTTGGGTAGGCACGATGGCTCACGCCTGTAATCCCAGCACTTTGGGATGCTGAGGCAGGCAGATCACCTGAGGTCAGGAGTTCAAGACCAGGCTGACCAATGTGCAGAAACCCCGTGTGTTCTAAAAATAGAAACAAATTTAGCCGGGCGTGGTGGTATATCCCTGTAATTACAGCTACACAGGAGGCTGAGGTAGGAGAATCACTTGAACCCAGGAGGCGGAGGTTGCAATGAGCTGAGATGGTGCCATTGCACTTCTGCGTGGGCTATAAGAGCCAAACTCTGTCTCACAAAAAAAAAAAAAAAAAAAATTTCTGAAAGGAAAATGAAATTTTTAAATTTTATATTTCCTTTCTGTAGAGGAACTCATTTTCCCCACAGTTCTTATATTACAGAGAAGAATTACATTGAATTTAGTCAGTCCAAAGAGTGATCTCTCACCATTCTCACCTACAGAATTCACCTTTAGTTCCTGTCTCAATAAAAGACTTTGATCTATGTAAACAGTGGCTCAGGCTAGACAGCCTGTTCCTCATAGTCACCATCTCCTGTTCCACACCAGTGACATCTCATCTCAGCCGGAGGTCACCAAATCCAGCTAGTGGGCTGGTTTTTATGTCCTGCAAGCTAAAAATGGTTTTGAGGTGTTTTTTAACCTCAGGAACAAGGAAGACCATATGACAGAGATCATAGAGCCGTAACACTTGACACAGCTCCTCTCCGACCCTTCACAGAAATACCTTCCTGACTCCTGTCTGTTGTTGCCACAACCTTCTTCGTCCTTCCTTGGGTCACTTCTCCACACAGCCAGAAGAGGGCAAGGGTCTCCCAAGTCAGGGTCTTGGCAGGGGCGGAGGATAGCTGGACAGCAAGTCCCAGGATATCCCTGTCAGGGCTGAAGACTTCTGTCTAGACCTCACCTGTCCCAGCAGCCCCCATTCCTCATTGTTCCTGGGAGCCCAGCAGCATGTAGATGCCACGTTTCCCAGACACCCCCTGGAGCCACGGCTGGGGCTTCTGACATGGCGAGCTGAAGCTCGTGAGGGACATTGGGGGAGCCCCTGCAGCGCATGTGGAGTGTATAACAGCAGGCCTGCCAAGGAACAGCAGGGTGGTAAAGAAAGGCACCCACATCTGTGTGCTGGCACGTAGGGCAGCTCTGTAGGAGAGGAGAGGCCTGATCCCAGACTCCAGGAAGCAGGGAGCTGCAAGCGCATGTTCTGGCTGAAAGCGGCACAGCGCGATGTGTCTGCACCTCATGTGTCAGGTGACCCAACATGAAATGTCACCAGGAGACACGTGGGTGCAGTGGGCAGAGGGGCAAGTCCCAGGAGGGTCATGGTGAGGGCTGGGCCAGATTGGGTCTGCATTGACACCACAGCTCCTTGGGAAAAGACAATTTCAGACTGGAGGCTGTTATGGGAGATTCTGAAAGTCCCAGACAGGGAGAGGCAGGGAGGGAGCAGGGTGGATGCTGCAGGGAGGGGCATCCTTCACACCCATTCAGCACTATGGACTACAGCTAGACCAGAGGTCCTCTACTTTGGGGGATGCAGTCCTGTGTCAGGGAGTGATCCAGGCTATGGGTGACAGGGTGGGGGTGAGGAAAGTAGGTGGGTGCTGGCATTTACGATCAGGGAAGGACTCTCTAGTGAGGCCTGTGCAAGGGAAGCGGGTAGCACAAGGACCATGTGGAGAGTGCTCTGGGCAGAGCAGACCCAAAGGTGGACACATCTGCCCTGCTCAGAGAATAGCAGGAGCAGAGGTAGAGGTGGGGTCTAGGAGGGCCTGGGCCACACAGGCCCAGGAGGCACTGAGAGGAGGTTTGAGTGCATGATGGTGCTAAGTCTGATGTCACCAGACTGTGGGCAGGAAGGGAGGTTGGGGGCCAGGAAAGCCGCTCAGCATCCAGGTGGCAGTGTGGCCTGGGATGTCAGTTTGAATGAGAGACTCTCGACGTCTTCATATGAGTAAGGGACACAGGGACATGAGGGTTTCTTTGTTCTGCAGGTATGAAGAGGGGAGAGGGAGATGCTGAAGCCTTTTCTGGCAGACACGGAGCTGTGTGTGCATTTCTGTCTGCAGAACGAGGATGCACATTGTTACTGGGCCAGAAGTCATCCAGCAAACACCAGTCAGAATTGCAAGTTTTCAGAGGTACAGGTGGCTTTGACAGGACACGGCAGTCTCTAAAGGGTCCTCTGTTGAACAGGATGGAAGCTGACGTTCCACACAGGTCCCTGCCACACCGGAGTGGTTGAATGGTGCCTCCATGCAACTCGACTTGCCAGGCTCTGAGAGCCAGCTGGGTTTCTTCTCTGTGTGCAACAGGGTCTCTCTCCACTCTAATGTCTCCTAAGACCAAGCTCAGTGCCGTTAGTGTGCACTGAGAGAACTGGAGATAGGCTGGTAAGGCTCACACCTGGCAGTGTGGAGAGAAAAAAGGGTAAAATTTGTAACAGTGTAGGGAGTGGTGTGAGATGTTTTTCTGGTACAGGTGGGAGAGGTGAGAAGCACCTGGATTTGGGCTGCATTCCAAGGTAGAGCCGACAGGACTTGCCAGTGGTTTGGTGTGGGTGTCGAAGAAGAGGGGAGTCAAGGGACACCCAGGATTTTCGTCTGAGCCAGAAGGCAGACTGCAGTAATGTTTGCTGAGATGTGGAGTCGCGGGGAGGGTAGGTCAGTGGTCATCAAGAGCTCTCACTCATCTGCAGCCCCATGCAGCCTTGTCACCCAGCACTCCTCCCACTCCTCCCTGATGCCCTCTGATCTGGACTGCCACCCTGGAAGGTCCCCTGCTCCCCTTGCCTCCCCCACAGTTAGTGGGTGCAACTCTGGCTGTCTACGTTCCTGCTCCTGCTGCAGCACTGCCTTCCAAGTGATGTTCTATTTATTGTTTCAGATTGTGACACCAGGACTGAAGACAAGGAGTTTTTTCACAAGGAAGACATTCATGAAGATATGGAATCACAGGCAGAAATATCAGAAAACTGTGCTGGTGATGTTTCCCAGGTGCCCGAGCTTGGAGATCTGTGTGATGATGCATCAGAAAGAGACTGGGGAGTCTCTGAAGGCAGGAGGCTGCCACAGTCCCTCTCCCAGGAGGGGGACTTCACACCAGCGGCCCTGGGGCTCCTTAGGGGCGCCTTAGAGGAGAAAGATCTGGCCTGTAATGGTTTTGACAGTTGCTTCCGTCTGAGCCCAAACCTGATGGCATGTCAGGAAATCCCTACAGAAGAGAGGCCACATCCATATGACATGGATGGCCAAAGTTTCCAGCACTGCGTGGACCTAACTGGTCACGAGGGGGTTCCCACAGCTGAAAGTCCACTCATATGTAATGAGTGTGGGAAAACCTTCCAAGGAAATCCTGACCTTATTCAGCATCAAATATTCCACATTGGAGAGGCTTCCTTTATGTGCGATGGTTGTGGGAAAACCTTCAGCCAGCACTCAGTTCTTAAGAGCTGTCATCCATCTCATATGAGTGAGAAAGCCTGCCAGTGCAGCGAATGTGGGAAAGCCTTCCGAGGGTGCTCAGACTTTTCTAGGCATCAGAGTCAACACAGCAGTGAGAGGCCTTATATGTGTAATGAGTGTGGAAAAGCCTTCAGCCAGAACTCCAGCCTTAAAAAGCACCAAAAGTCTCACATGAGTGAGAAGCCCTATGAATGCAATGAATGTGGGAAGGCTTTTAGGCGGAGCTCAAACCTCATCCAACATCAAAGAATCCATTCTGGGGAGAAGCCATATGTGTGCAGTGAGTGTGGGAAGGCTTTCAGGCGAAGTTCAAACCTCATCAAACACCACAGGACTCACACAGGAGAGAAGCCTTTTGAGTGTGGCGAGTGTGGGAAAGCCTTCAGTCAGAGCGCACACCTGAGGAAGCACCAGAGGGTCCACACTGGAGAGAAGCCTTACGAGTGTAATGATTGTGGCAAGCCCTTCAGTCGGGTCTCCAACCTCATTAAGCACCACAGGGTTCACACTGGAGAGAAACCCTATAAGTGCAGCGACTGCGGGAAAGCATTTAGTCAGAGCTCCAGCCTTATTCAGCATCGGAGAATTCACACTGGAGAAAAGCCTCACGTGTGTACCGTGTGCGGAAAAGCCTTTAGTTACAGCTCAGTGCTCCGAAAGCACCAGATCATCCACACAGGAGAGAAGCCGTACAGATGCAGTGTCTGTGGGAAGGCCTTCAGCCACAGCTCAGCCCTCATTCAACACCAGGGCGTGCACACAGGTGACAAGCCCTATGAGTGCCACGAGTGTGGGAAGACCTTTGGTCGCAGCTCCAACCTCATCCTTCACCAGCGAGTCCACACTGGAGAGAAGCCCTATGAATGTACTGAATGTGGAAAAACCTTCAGCCAGAGCTCAACCCTCATTCAGCATCAGAGGATTCATAATGGGCTGAAGCCCCATGAGTGTAGCCAGTGTGGCAAAGCCTTCAACCGAAGCTCCAATCTCATTCACCACCAGAAAGTTCATACTGGGGAAAAACCCTACACCTGCGTTGAATGCGGTAAGGGCTTCAGCCAGAGTTCACACCTCATTCAGCATCAGATAATCCACACTGGCGAGCGCCCCTACAAATGCAGTGAGTGTGGGAAAGCCTTCAGCCAGCGTTCCGTCCTCATCCAGCACCAGAGGATTCACACTGGGGTGAAGCCCTACGACTGCGCTGCTTGTGGGAAAGCCTTCAGCCAGCGATCAAAGTTGATCAAACACCAGTTGATTCACACCAGGGAGTAGCCTGTTGGGCTGGCAGGAGTGAAATTGAGCATAGTTTCCTCTCCAGCTCCTCTTTGGCCGTTGTCTCAGCCTCTGCCACTTCCCAGACCAAACGCCTGCATTCAGCGCACTGCCCCACATCCAGTGGCCACATGGCCTGGGACCCTCCTTGGAAACATCCTTTACGGGCTCCCTTCTCACTGCCACTGCTCTTGCCTCTTGTGATGTCTTGAGTTTGGGTTTGTTTTTACAGCTTGTGAACAGACTGCACGTTTGTTACAAGGGAGATTATGGAGGCTGCATATTCATGAATAGAGTTTATGATTGTAATCAAAAGTTACCAAAAAAGTAAAGTGACATTTGGTTTGAGATAACCATAGTAGTTTTTTTGATTGGTAATTCATTGTGTGGGGTGAATTCTTTGTTACTGGCTGTAATTGATACTTTAAGTAAGTCAAGTTTTTCAGGTCTGATTGCTCTGTCATCTTCCCCAGAAGTGGTACCTACTCATCACCAATTCCCTGCCCTTCTTTGTCCCTCCTGTTCTAAAACTTGAACCCAAGGCTCCCCCGCCACCCCACTTTTCTTTATACAAATCTGCAATCTGAGGTCAGCTTTCTCCTCTCGCTAGTCTGCTGTATCCTGTTCTGGGCTGCTGCACAGTTCCATGTGGCTGTTCCAGCTTCTGGCTTCTGGGCCACAGAGGAAGCTCTCTCCATGCACCTCATTTTCATGCCCAAGAGCTTGCAAGCTATTTTTTCCACCTAGTAAGTGCCCTACCTTGAGGACCCAGCACACTCACCCCCATCCTTAGTTCTCAGAGCTGTGCTCCTCTTCCCTGAACAAGGAGAAAGCCCAGATGCTGAGTGGCCCCTCCCTGCTAGCCAGTGGGTCTGGGGGTGTCAGGACACAGTTTCATGAAAAACCTAGCCCTGACCTGTTTTAGTAGATAAAAGTTTTGTTGGAACACAGCTGTGCCCATTTGTTTACAGAAAGCTGTGGCAGCTTCTGCACCACAGAATCGAGCACTTGTGGTAGATTCCATATGGTGCACAAAGCCAAAGTATTTCTTTCTGGTCCTTGATAGGGGAGTTCGCACATCTTGCGTTAGGATGTTCCCTGTGACCTCAGTTGACTCTCAGGACTCGAGTTCTTGCAGGAGTTGAAATGTGTTTTGTGACCAAGGGACTAGTCTGTACTGTGGAGTGGCTGACTGTGTGCAGATGGGTGATTCCTGCACAGTTCCCACAGCCCCAGAACCTTCATCCTCCTTACCACTCCCCAACACACTGTACGCCCTCTGGAGAGATGCAAGACCTAAGTGTTGACCTGAGTTCTTATTGCAGTTAAGAGTTTTGTGAAGATTGAAATGGTATGTGTAAAGTATTTTATTTTATTTTTTGAGACAGAGTTTTGCTATGTCACCCAGGCTGGAGTGCAGTGGCGCGATCTCAGCTCACTGCAATCTCCACCCCCCGGGCTCAAGCAATTCTTCTGCCTCAGCCTCCCAAGTAGCTGGGACTACAGGCACCCGCCACCACGCCCAGCTAATTTTTTTATTTTTAGTAAAGACAGGATTTTACCATGTTGGCCAGGCTGGTCTCGATCTCTTGACATCATGATCCACCTGCCTCGGCCTCCCAAAGTGCTGGGATTACAGGTGTGAGCCACCACGCCTGGCCGTGTAAAGTATTTTAAACTGTACCTAGTCCTTGGCAATCCCTGCTAGGCATTACTAACATTAACTGAAAATTAGTATCTCACAGAAGCACTAAGAGAGCTGAAGAAATAGACTGGAGTCCAAGCTTCCGGGAAACAATCCAGAACCATCCCATGGAACTCCCCTGCCAAGGGAACTGCTGACTACTTAGGAACTCCACGGCTCTGCTGTGACGTAGGTGAGCATGTGAAAGTCTAGTTTTCCTATTTAACTCTGCTTTGATTTAAGACTCTTGTGCGGACAGATCTGACCACCCAAATCAATTCTTGTTCTCCACTAGCAGCAAGGGAGGCCAGGAAGTGTAGATGGTGGCTTCTGTGTTGGAAAGGCTGCAGAGAGCTTCTAAAACATGAGGTTTTAGGAGATTTTGAATAGTCATAAATGCCCTTATATGTCCACTATAAGCTACATTTTTGTAGTTTTTAAATTGTGAAATAATTCCACACACAAAAGTATTACGAGTACCACAAAGAACACCCAAATATCTTCACTCAAATTCCCCAGTTAGCATGTTGCCACATTTGCTGTGTCATCATCTTCTTCTCCCTCACTGTGGATACACGTTTGTCCTGAGACTAAGTTGCAGATGTGATGCACCTTACCCCTAAATACATCGGCGTGTGCTTCCTAAGAACAAGGATGTTCTCTTTCACGACCATAATATTTGTTGGAAAATGAATTGGGTTTTTTTGAGGCCGGGTCTTGCTCACCCAGGTTGGAGTAAAGTGGTGTAATCACAGCACACTGCAGCCTCAACCTCCTGGGTTCGAGCAGTCCTGTCACCTCAGCCTCCCAAATAGCTGGGACCACAGGTGTGTGCCATCACCCCCGGCAGGTTACTTTTGTTTTTTGTAAAGATGGGGTCTTCCTATGTTGCCCAGGCTCGTCTTGAACTCCTGGCCTCAAGTGATCCAGCCAAAGTGCTAGGATTATAGACGTGAGCCATTGTGCCTGGCCAGAAAGTGAGTGTTGGTGACATGCTCTAATCTATAAACCTTGTTAATGTTTTGCCAGTTGTCCTGGTAATGCCCTGTATAGAATTTATTTATTTATTTATTTATTTATTTATTTATTTTTGAGACAGTTTTCCTCTGGTTGCCCAGGATGGAGTGCAATGGTGCAATCTTGGCTCACTGCAACCTCCGCCTCCTGAGTTCAAGTGATTCTCCTGTCTCAGCCTCCCAAGTGGCTGGGATTACAGGCATGCACCACCACGTCCAGCTAATTTGTATTTTTATTAGTAGAGACAGGGTTTCTCCATGTTGGTCAGGCTAGTCTCAAACTCCCGACCTCAGGTGATCCACCCGCCTCGGTCTCCCAAAATGCTGGGATTATAGGCGTGAGCCACTGCACCCAGCCTATAGAAATTTAAAAAAAAAATTCCTGGCTGAGGACCCAGTCTGAGATCACCCATATGTAGTTGTCATGTCCTTCCATCTGGAGTACTACTTTAGTCTCTTTTTTCTTTTTTTCAAACAGAGTCTTGCTCTGTTGCCCAGGCAGGAGTGCAGTGGCGTGATCTCGGCTCACTGCAACCTCTACCTCTTGAGTTCAAGCAATTCTCATGCGTCAGCCTCCCAAGTAGCTGGGACTACAAGCACCCGCTAATTTTTTTTTTTTTTTTTTTTTTTTTTTTTGATTTTCAGTAGAGATGAGGTTTCACCAGGTTGTCCAGGCTGGTCTCAAACTCTTGACCTTAAGTGATCCTCCTGCCTCAGCCTCCCAAATTGCTGGGACTACAGGCATGAGCTACCGCACCCGGCCAGTCTCTTGTCTTTCAAAGATAAATGTTGCCATCTTTGAAGAGCATGAGGCAGTTACTCTGTAGACTGTTCTTTACCTTGGGTTTGTCCTGATGATTTTGCCGGGAACCACGGAAGAGATGTGTCCTTGGTGTGTCATATCAGGAGGTCCATGATGGGTCCCTTTCACGTGATGTGATCTTTATCACTTGGTTAAGACTGTGACTGCCAGGCTTCCCCGCAGTAAAGGCCCAGCTGTGGAATACGTTCTTTTCCCAGGAGCCTGGTATCTTTCTGTGGAGAATAGTTTTTAGAAAACAAGATCTGGGTGTTAGGTGTGCTCACTGTCATGAGGGTGTCACTGCTTCTGGGGCTTCTCAGCAGAGAGCTAGGAAATAAATGTGTGTGTTTCTATGTAAACGCACCATCTTGTATCCATTTCCGTAGCCATCAATGTATTTAAAACCATGAATTTATTCCAGTGCCACCAATTCCAGTCCAGTACCACAGGGTTCAGTCTAGCCTTCCTTCTCTCCATACTTGTAGCCCCCAACACCCCCTTTTTTTAGAACAAAAATATCCCTATTATCCTCAGTATTTTTACACAATAGATTTTCTCAATCTTGGAATGTACTAAAAGTAGTTTTTGAATTGCTAATCCATAACCACTGTGTAACAACAACCTGTTGATGGTCCAATATCTGTCTACTGGCTTTTGCACTTTGATTTGAAGTTCTGTAGTCAAAATACTTCATAAAAAAGATACTTGAGTCTTTGTTTTGTCTTGGTTTTTTTCTCTTTCAGGGTGGCTAACACATTCACATGTAACAATTCATTGTGTTTGTTTCTAGTGTGTTCCGTATTAGTGGTTTCCCTCATCCTTGTTGATTTTCTTTTTTTATAGGTAAGTGAGCTCCCTTTTTAAACCATGAAATTCTTCAGAGGGACATTAGGAAAAGAGCGACATGAGTAAATACTGAAGTCTATCTTGTTTGTCCGTAGACTCAATATCATGAAGATGAAAATTTTCCTAAATCGATCTGCAAATTCAGTGCATCCCCAGTCAAAATCCAGACAGGAAGCATTTGGGAACTAGTCCACATTATCTCAGTTCACCCAGAAAAAGACACATGTAAGTAGCAGGTGTCTTCATGTTTGTTTGGTAGCAAATAAAGACATCCACTGGACCAGCATAAGTTAGAAGGGCATTTCTTGTCATGGGGAACAGGAGGTGAGTGCCGTCAGGAACAGCTGCAAGCTCTTCGTTCCTCCGCGTTCGTTTCATTCTTTTCTCTTTAGATGTGGCAAGGAAATGGCTGCCCCACAGTCTGCTCCCCAGTTCACTTGTCCTCACACGTCTGGGGACAGAACCAGTCTGTGAAAGTTACTGTGTCCTCAGTTCATGGTCTCTAGGAGAAAGTCTGACAGGGCCAGCCTCAGGCAGGTAACCCAGTTCAGTCACCTCTAGGACGGCAGGGTGTGGGTCTCGGCCCGCAGGCCAGTGCCAGTGGGTGGAAATCAAGATTTCTCTTTTGGGCATGTTAAGCTTGAGGTGTCTGTGAGATACAAGAGAAGTTGAGATCTCAGTTCACTATTAATCTGGAGCTTAAAGACAGATTTGGGATGGAAATGTGAATTTGGGAGTCATTAGCATTTTTCTTAAATGAGATATGCATCTTTGGGAAAGCATGAGTTACCCTGGGAAGATCATTAGAAAGAGGACTCGGGACAGAGGCCTAAGATTCCCCAGCTTTGAACATTCTGGTGGATAAGAGAAGCAACAAAGGCGCCTGAAGGGAAGAGACAGAGCTGACCAGGAGAGGAGCCATCGCATCAGACACTGAGGAGGAGGACGTTGAGACTTGGCTTCAGGGAAAGGGCTGGTGGTCCTGCCAGGGCCCATCTGGGTGTGACAGGGACAGAGGCTGGGTGACGTGCGAGGGTGACAGAGGGACAGAGGCTGGGTGGCGTGTGAGGGTGACTGAAAGGTCTGCACAGTCAAGGAGAGCAAAGGTGGGGGCTGGTGGAGCTGAGAGGGAGGGAGAAGGAACAGAGATGCCCTAGAGGTCAAGGGGTTAGTCTTGGATAGACAGATACCTCCTGCATTTCCAAGAAGAAAGGAGAAAAATGGGGCAAATGTACTCAGTTTGTAGGTTTGGTGGGATGGTTTCAAGGATGCAGGAGGCAAAGACCTCAATTGCAAATGGGGAGGGAGAGGTTGTGAGAAATTTGAAGAGCGAAGAAAGTGTGGAAGTGTCGACTTGAGGATGAGAAGGTCAGTCCCACAGGCTTCAGCCTGTGCTCACCTCAGAGGCCGGCACCCCACCCACAGGGTGTTGACTGCTCACACTCCCCCGACCCCAGGTCTCACCATCACCTCCACCACAGCGCTTTTTCCCAAGGCAACACCCAGAATTTCAACAGCAGCATGGCCCTGTTACCCTCCTAACTCGCCTGCCCAGTCTTTCAACATCATGCTGGCCAATCTGCTGACATGTGCCTTCTCAATCAGGCTCCTCTCTGGCCTCATGTTTCTCCCTTTCTAGCCTGGATTTGGTTACTCATTGTTCCAGTAAATACTTGTTGAATGCTTTCTGTCTGCCAGGCATGAGGTGCCAAGGTGCAAGGATACAACAGGAACAAGAGAGGCATAAGTGCCTGCCTTGTGGAGTTTACGTGCCAGTGGGAAGAGAAAATGACCTAATGGTGACGATTGCTGGAAAACAGCACAAAAGCAGGGAGGGATCGATGTCTGTGTGGGGTGATGATTGCTGGAAAGTAGCGTGAAAACAGGGAGGGATCGGGGCCCATGTGGGGTCCAGGAGGGGTTTGGTTTTAAATGGGGAAGGTCTCACTGAGATGACATTTGAGCAGTGACTCAAAGCACATGAGAGAGTGTCAAATGAAAATAAAAGGATATTCAAGTATCAGGCAGAGAGAATAGTTAATGGGACACCAGGCCTGAGACCTGGAGTGTTGCAGGGCAGCATGGCTAGGAGTAGAGTGAGCAAGAGAGAGAGGTGCTGGGGTGTGTCATGAAGGTCTGTGGCCATGACCAAGACTTTGGCTTTTACTCTGTGTGAGAAGGGGAGATCCTGGAGGGTTCTGAGCAGAGGAGGATGACCTGACTTGCATCTCAATGTGATCACTGCTGTGTGGGGAAGACTGTGCATTCCTGACTCTGTCTGCTCCCTTCTGACTCCATTTGTTCCTGCGAGTCCGCCCTTCCCCTCACCTCAGTGCCATTGGGAGATGGCCACCAGGAGACCCACTGCAGCTGAGGCACAGGGTAGGCCACACTGATGGATGCAGTGGACTGTGCAGGGGCTACAGGAAGGAGCTGCCTAGGACAAGTAAATGACCAGCTCCTCCTGGTCCCTGGTGCTGCCCAGCGTCCAGCCAGACTTGACATGTGTTGGGGTACTTCATCCGAAGCCTAGGGAATTTTAATTTCAGTACGTTGTCATGTTTCCAAAGAGAAAGAGTCTTGCAATTTCTGTCAACCACAATTTGTTTCTTTCTTTTGACCTTGGTGATGTCGGAAATGTGTTTCTCAGGGAAGAAATACCAAGTCCATATGATGGAGAAAGCCTAGGTCATATATTTGCTGACTCCATAGCCTGGGATGCCTCTGCTCAGTGGGGGCTGGGCATGTGGAAGATGATAGGAAAGCCCTCTTTTTTTTTTTTTTCTTTTTTTTTTTTTTTTTTTTTTGAGACGGAGTCTCGCTCTGTCGCCCAGGCTGGAGTGCAGTGGCACAATCTCAGCTCACTGCCAGCTCTGCCTCCCGGGTTCACGCCATTCTCCTGCCTCAGCCTCCCTAGAAGCTGAGATTACAGGCACCTGCCACCACACCTGACTAATTTTTTGTATTTTTAGTAGAGACAGGGTTTCACTGTGTTAGCCAGGATGGTCTTGATCTCCTGACCTCGTGATCCACCCACCTCGGCCTCCCAAAGTGCTGGGATTACAGGCGTGAGCGCCTGCCTTTTCTTTTGGGGAAAAAAAAATCTTAACAGACTAACTATGTTTCTCAAAAGATCCTTAATAATTTAGATAAGTACTTAATATCATAATTACTTACCAAAAACTGGGACTTCACGATCGCAAAACAGAAATTGGAGAGAGGAGAAGAGAAACGAAAAAGAAGGAGGAGAGAGAGTGTGGAGAGAAAAGACACTTATTCTGTCTGCTGGGATTGGCAGTCTGAGTACTGACCCCCAAACTTCCACCGTAAAAGGTCCATCCCTTTCTTCCAGCAGCGGCCGTGTGGCCCCTGCCATGCACTCATTGCCCTAGCTGCTGCATAGGACTCCGAATGGTATTTGTAAAAGGGCTTGAAACTGCCCCTATAAACTTTATCAAATTATCAGGGAAGAAGAGGGGAGAAATGAAAGTAAACGAAGCTTGCAGCCCATTCAGCGTTCATCATTCGGTCAGCCTTCTCCTTGACGTGCTTCCACGTAGGCGTGTGTGCCTGTGTCCTGGAGTCACATAGACCCTAGATTACAGTTCCCTTCAACTGCTCTGTAGATAACAAGTTGAACGTTATAAAATGTTAAGTTTTCCCTTTGAGATACGCCTTCAGGTCCTGCATACCCATACGACTACTGACTGAGCTGGTCTGAGACCACACCAAAGAATGCAGTTTCCACATCCTGGTGATGTCATCCCCTCTGCCCTGGCCAACCAACTACCCCAATTTTCCAGCCCCTCACCCTCCATGATCCTCTTAAAAACCCCAGATGGATTTGAGGGTCTCTTCCCATCTCCTCACTTGGTGTCCTGCAATAATTAAACTCTCCACTGCATCCCTGCTGTCTCAGTGTCATTGGCCTGTTACTATGCAGCCAGCATACAAACCTGTTGGTCCTGTAACAGGCTTACATCAGTGAACAAGTGAGAACTGGTGCCCACCCCCACCCCTGCCCACTCTGGTGCTGCCTCAACTGTCCTGTGATCCCTTCTCACCTCATGCGGGGGCTGGGGCCCACCAAGGACTGCAGCACTGAGGTGATGACATCACATGCTGCACAGAAGCCCCTGAGAGGGTTGCGGTCCAGATTTCAAATGTGGCTTGCCCAATTTACATTTTTTTAATTTTAAAATCAACATAATTCTAGAAAATGCAAATTTGAAAAAGGGAAAATATGTATCACACATAATTCCACTTAACACATTCCCTTAACACCACTTCCAAAGCCAAGCCTTAGTGTCTATTAAGCTCTCTCTAGGACCATTTTTGGCAGGAGCATGAAAGAATCCTTAGCAAGTTTAGATGGACAGAAAAATAATGTAAGCGAGGAGGAAGGATTCACATTGTATCCAGAGGTATACCCTTTACACTGTAGGAAAATAGCCTGTTGCATGGCAAGAGTGGTGTCATCTTCAAGCAAAATTGCCATAATGGCCAATGGTTGACTCCTGCACCAAGGTCTTTACACACTGCCTGTAGCATAGATAAACCCTCATAAAGATGCTTGCCTAACTTCTCCAGCCATCATGAATTTTGCAAGAAAGTCTGAGATATGACAGCTGCACATGTTTTACCAGAAAAGCTTGCTCTATAAACAGTACTTTCTGGAGGACAGGTGTGGGGATCGAAACATCGCTTCTGTTTGCAAATTCCTATTAAATGTTTATTTTCTGAGGAACTGGATTTGTCAGCCTCTTTCTTCAGCCTCTCAGCTTTTGGGGGTAGGTTTGCATAGACCTGCTCACCATGGAACATTTGGCAGTCCCAGCTGAGAGACCAAGGAATGGGTGGGGAAACCCCAGAGTGGCAGTCACTTCCATGTGCAGTTGCTGCGGCTCACTTTTTAGACACTTGTGGACAACCTCATGAGTGGGGACTCCCTGAAAATGCTGGCAGCTTTAGAGGGATTGGGAAGGGAGAGCCATCTGTCACACTGGTAAGGAAGGGTGGCGAGCAACACTGCAGGGTGATGGCCACTTCTGTGGGCTGCCCATTTGGTGAAGAACCCAGCTAGCAGCAGAAGTTAATGTAAAATGGCAGAGGAGGAATTGTCATTAGAGAAAAGATCTTTTTAAAGGAGCTCTGTGGTCAGAAGTCAGCTTAATTAAAAGCAGATATTCAGGCTCTTATATATTTTGCAGTGGGGGGAAGACCTTTCAGCTTTTTTCTATTTTGGACCCTGTTTCTGGGAATGTTCTTTTCAGTCAGCTAAAACACCCTTCACCCTTTTTATATTATATGTTTGGCCCCTCTGGTTTGATGGCATGACTTTTGCCTTCTGGAAAGCTTAAGAGCTCCTTAATTTGGCTCCTCCAAGACTTGTTCTTCCATTTCCTTCCACTTCTGCTTCTCCTTCCCGTTGCCATCTTTGATACCACATGCAGAAATCTAGAGACGTAGCAGCCCTGAGACCCCCTGAAGAACACAAAAAGGCAACACACGTCCCCTTTTGGGAGTCTTCTGCGTTCCTTGTAGAGTCCCGAGTCATGAGAAGGTTTCTCTCAAGTGTAAAGTTCTGCTGTCTGGCATTGAGTTCCTGATCCCTCTAGCTTTGGGGGATACCAGGAATTATTTTGTACTCTGAGAGAACAGGACCTTTGGGTATATAGTGGTTGACAAGTCCCAGGTGAGGGCTGCAGTTTTGGAGATGGCTGACGGTGTTTGCCATGAGTGGTTATTACTGTAGGGAGCTACTCATTTCTTTGTGTTTAGATAAGAAAAACATGGTTTGGACACCTGGAAGCCATAGAAACACTCGCCACTGAGAGACAAGCCTCCTGTTGGGGATGGGCTGATTGGTGACAGGTCACTCAGCCTCAGGGGAATGTCTTTGCTGTGAGGTGCACTGTGGAAGCGTCACTGTGTCCCGTCCCGTGGCATTGCCCCCTTTTGGGGGACCCAGGATTCTGTGTAAAATAGAATCCTTGATTTTGGGAGATCTAAATGTTGCACCTGCTTTTCACATATGTACGTATTAGAGCCGGGAAACTGCAAGTGCCTTCTTGGCCCTGTTAGTTAATGGGCTCCACTCTGAGCTCAGTGGTCCAGTTGGAAAGTGGAGGCTCAATTTGAAGCTACCTATGTAAATGAAATTAGTTTCCTGCCGGGCGCGGTGGTTCACGCCTGTAATCCTAGCACTTTGGGAGGCCGAGGCAGGTGGATCATGAGGTCAGGAGATCGAGACCATCCTGGCTAACATGGTGAAACCCCATCTCTACTAAAAATACAAAAAATTAGCTGGGTGTTGTGGCGGGTTCCTGTAATACCAGCTACTTGGGAGGCTGAGGCAGGAGAATGGTGTGAACTCTGCAGGCAGAGCTCACAGTGAGCTGAGATCCAGCCACTGCATTCCAGCCTGGACGACAGAGCGAGACTCCATCTCAAAAAAAAAAAAAAAAAAAAGAAATATTAGTTTCCTTATAAAATGCTATAGTGAATTTCTATGATTTTGTGTTACCTTGGCATCTATGGCATCCATTTTTTACTGTCCTATAACACACTCAGACTCCTTTTTAAAAAGGTTAGGCCGCGCGCAGTGGCTCATGCCTGTAATCCCAGCACTTTGGGAGGCTAAGGCGGGCAGATCACAAGGTCAGGAGTTCAAGACCAGCTTGGCCAATTAGTGAAACCCCATCTCTACTAAAAATACAAAAAATTAGCTGGGTGTTGTGGCGGGTTCCTGTAATACCAGCTACTTGGGAGGCTGAGGCAGGAGAATGGTGTGAACTCTGCAGGCAGAGCTCACAGTGAGCTGAGATCACGCCACTGCATTCCAGCCTGGACGACAGAGCGAGACTCCATCTCAAAAAAAAAAAAAAAAAAAAGAAATATTAGTTTCCTTATAAAATGCTATAGTGAATTTCTATGATTTTGTGTTACCTTGGCATCTATGGCATCCATTTTTTACTGTCCTATAACACACTCAGACTCCTTTTTAAAAAGGTTAGGCCGCGCGCAGTGGCTCATGCCTGTAATCCCAGCACTTTGGGAGGCTAAGGCGGGCAGATCACAAGGTCAGGAGTTCAAGACCAGCTTGGCCAATTAGTGAAACCCCATCTCTACTAAAAATACAAAAATTAGCCAAGCATGGTGGCGGGTACCTGTAACCCCAGCTACTTGGGAGTCTGAGGCAGGAGAATCGCTTGAACCCAGGAGGCAGAGGTTGCAGTGGGCTGAGATCGTGCCCCTGCACTCCAGCCTGGGCGACAGACCAAGACGTCTCCAACAACAACAAAAAGTTCCTCCCTGGCTTGCACGGTGGCTCACCCCTGTAATCCCAGCACTTTGGGAGGACAAGGCAGGCTGATTGCCTGAGGTCAGGAGTTCGAGACCAGCCTGGCCAGCATGGTGAAACCCCATCTCTACTAAAATTACAAAAATTAGCTGGGCATGGTGGTAGGTGCCTGTAATCCCAGCTACTTAGGAAGTTGAGGCAGGAGAATTGCTCGAACCCAGGAGGTGGAGTTTGCAGTGAGCCGAGATCCCGCTGTTGCACTCCAACCTGGGCAACAGAGCGAGACTCCGTCTCAAAAAAAAAAAAGAAAAAAAAGCTTAAATTCTTGCTCTGTGCTTTGAGATGTAAATTTGTTATCCTTTTTTCCTCTAAAACTCAGTAAGGTCTTTGGTCGTGTGGGACAGATTAACTTGTTTCATTTGCAAAGTTTGAATCCAACTGTTGTTTTAAACTAGTGAGTTTTACGTATCTCATTGCTAAAATTTTAAAATCAAAGCTATAAAAATCTTTGTATTTTATTTGTGTGTGTGTGTGGTGTCTACATGGTACCAAATTGATTTATAAATAAGTGCTCATAAGTTAATAAGCCCAAATATTTTTCAAGTTCATGTGACTTTAGTAATCTTTGGTAAATAAAACTAGATTTTAAATTGTTGGTGAGATAGGAATGTCTCAGGATTGTCAGTATTAATTTAGACACGTTCTCCTTGGTCTACTAGTCAGGTTTAGGATATCTCTGCTACATGTTTTAAGGTCATAAAACTGTTGATTCTGTGATATTTTTGATACTTGTTTAACTTGTCTGTGAGCTTAGGTCTTAGACCCATTCAATTATGGGCTCTAAACAAATGGCCATGGTGAGGCCTGGTGACGTGTGGAGTTCTCTCTGCCCCAGCTGTGCCTCCTGACTATGCTGGGAGATGCAGATATATCTTCACATCTGTCCTCTGTAATGAGCTTTCTACATGTAAATTCAGGACCCAGATGGGCCATGCTCTTCATACTCATCCCTGGGTGCCATGTGGGTACTTCCCCAGAATGTCTGGGGAAGACGTTAGGACGGTACTTGTGTCATAGTTTCAAAATTATTTTCAGTAATTTTAAATCTTAAAGTCACATTTTGCCCAGCACTTTGGGAGGCCAAGGCAGGCAGATCACTTGAGGTCAGGAGTTTGAGACCAGCCTGGCCAATATGGTGAAACCCCACCTCTACCAAAAAAAAAAAAAATACAAAAATTAGCTGAGTGTGGTGGCACGTGCCTGTAGTTCCAGCTACTGGGGAGGCTAAGGCACAAGAATCCCTCAAACCTGGGAGGCAGAGTTTGCAGTGAGCCGAGATTGCGCCACTGCACTGTAGCCTGGGTGAAAGAGTGAGACCCTGTCTCAAAAAAAAGTCGTGTTTTGTTACATTAAGTAATAGATAAAATATCTGATACATTTCTAGGTAAATTAAAATACTGAAACATTATTAAAAATAAGTTTATATACTTTCACATCTTATTTTTAATTTTTATTTTTTATTTTATTTAGTTATTTAGTTATTTATTTATTTTGAGACAGAGTCTTGCTCTGTTGCCCAGTCTGGAGTGCAGTGGTGCAGTCTCAGCTCACTGCAAGCTCCACCTCCGAGGTTCACGCCATTCTCCTGCCTCAGCCTCCCGAGCAGCTGGGACTACAGGCACCCACCACCACGCCTGGCTAATTTTTTCATATTTTTAGTAGAGACGGGGTTTCACTGTGTTGGCCAGGATGGTCTCAATCTCCTGACCTCATGATCCACCCGCCTCGGCCTCCCAAAGTGCTGGGATTACAGACATGAGCCACCGTGCCCGGCCTATTTATTTATTTTTTTGAGACGGAGTCTCACTCTGTCACCCAGGCTGGAGTGCAGTGGCTCACTCTCAGCTCACTGCAACCTCCACCTCCTGGGTTCAAGCAATTCTCCCACCTCAGCTTCCTGAGTAGCTGGGATTACAGACGCGTACCACCATGCCCGGCTAATTTTTGTATTTTTAGTAGAGACAGAATTTCACCATTTTGGTCAGGCTGGTCTTGAACTCCTGACTTCGTGATCCGCCCTCCTCGGCCTCCCAAAGTGCTGGGATTACAGGCATGAACCACCACGCCCAGCCTAGCATCTTATTTTTTTTTTTTTTTTTTTTTTTGAGACGGAGTCTGGCTCTGTCGCCCAGGCTGGAGTGCGGTGGCCGGATCTCAGCTCACTGCAAGCTCCGCCTCCCAGGTTTACTCCATTCTCCTGCCTCCGCCTCCCAAGTAGCTGGGACTACAGGCGCCCGCCTCGTCGCCCGGCTAGTTTTTTGTATTCTTTAGTAGAGACGGGGTTTCACCGTATTAGCCAGGGTGGTCTCAATCTCCTGACCTTGTGATCCGCCCGTCTCGGCCTCCCAAAGTGCTGGGATTACAGGCTTGAGCCACCGCGCCCGGCCGCATCTTATTTTTATAAGGTGCAGAAAAGCTAAGTATATGTAGACATGTAAAAATTGAGTAAATGTCTTCCTAAAAAATTATGAAATAGTTTTTATTTACAAATACTGATATAGAACAGTTCAAAAAGTTTTTCACTGGAAATTAGGGCTACTAAAACTGTAGTTAATATATGTAATTAAAACTACTAGATGTAAAAGAAACAATTGTATATACAGAGTATACAAAGAAGGATATGTTTTTGGTGAAGAAGTTTATAAAAAGAGGTATGAGGTCGGGTGCAGTGGCTCAGGCCTGTAATCCCAGCACTTTGGGAGGCCAAGGCAGGTAGATACTTGAGGTCAGGAGTTTGAGACCAGCCTGGCTAACAGGGCAAAACCGTGTCTCTACTAAAAATACAAAAATTATCTGGGCGTGGTGGCACACGCCTGTAGTCCCAGCTACTTGGGAGGCTGAGGCAGGAGAATTGCTTGAACCCAGGTGGTGGAGGTTGCAGTGAGCAGAGGTCACGCCACTACACTCCAGCCTGGGCGACAGAGCGAGACTCTGTCTCAAAAAATAATAATAAAACATCAGGATGTGGTTTGTTTTTTTCTTTTCCTTTTTTTTTTAGTTTGAGATGGAGTCTTGCTCTGTCCCCCAGGCTGGAGTGCAGTGGCACCATCTTGGCTCACTGCAAGCTCCACCTCCTGGGTTCACTCCATTCTCCTGCCTCAGCCTCCCGAGTAGCTGGGACTTACAGGTGCCCGCCACCACACCCGGCTAATTTTTTTTTTTTTTTTTTGTATTGTATTTTTTTTTAAGTAGAGATAGGGTTTCATCGTGTTAGCCAGGATGATCTCGATCTCCTAACCTCATGATCTGCCCACCTCAGCCTCCCAAAATGCTGGGATTATAGGCATGAGCCACCGCGCCTGACCGGTTTTTTTTTTTTTTCCTTTTGTTTTGTTTTCTGGAGACAAAGTCTGGCTCTGTCACCCAGGCTGGAGTACAATGGTGTGATCATAGCTCACTGCAGCCTCAAACTCCTGGGCTCAAGTTATCCTCCTACCTTAGCCTCCCATGCAGCTAGGACTATAGGGGTGTGCTACCACACCCAACTACCTTTATTTTTAAGTTTTTTATTTTCATAGAGACAAGGTCTCACCATCTTGCCCAGTGTCATCTTGAACTCCTGGGCTCAAGCAGTCCTCCTGCCTCGGCCTCCCAAAGTACTGGGATTACAGGCATAAGCCACCATACTCAGTGGTTTTTGCTAAAGAAAAAATAATTTTCTCTAGTTTAGAGGTTATTTACAAGTTGTTTCAAAATGAAAGAAAAATCATATAAGTCTAAATGGATCTAAAAGTTGGGAAAGGGAAAAAAGTAGAAAAAAACGTGTAAGAAGTCATAAATGGACTATGGAAATCTTGTGTAGTCAAAAGCTGAGACTGGATGGATTAGTTTATAAGGTTGTATTAAAATTAGCTTTAGTATTGATAATGGATTAATACAAAAATAAAATTTGGTTTTCTCTTTTGAACAATAATTTCTTGTATAATAATATTAATAAGAAAAATATTTTTATTCACCTTTTGAGTAAACTCCAAAAAAAAGAGGGAGAAGAGAGACAGATTCTGTCTCATGCTGTCTTTCTTAGGTCTTTTAATTGTTCCAAAAACTGAGTCTCCTCTCTATCATTTTTTATTTTAATTTATTTAGTTTTTCTTCTGTCTATCAAAGTGTAGAAGTTTTTGCTTTCTGAAATCTTTGAATTACCACTTCGGCTAAATGAATGACTACTACCTTACAGTGAACTGTCATCCTATGTTGATCAAGTGTTTTAAACCTTTCTTATTTTAATATCAGGTGTTTTAAACCTTTGATATTTGACACACTTCCCAAAATCACATTTCAAATTCTAAAATTAAGTTTTTTTGACCTGAACTAACTTGGACATAACAATTAGGGCCCCTGGTAGCCAGGCACGGTGGCTCATGCCTGTAATCCCAACACTTTGAGAGGCCAAGTGGGCAGAACACTTGAGTCCAGGAGTTCAAGACCAGCCTGGACAACATGGTGAGACCCCCCCCCCCGTCTCTGCAAAATATACAAAAATTAGCCGGGCATGGCAGAAAAAGTTTTCTTTTCTGGAGTCCCAAACGAGGTACAGGACAAAGAGGGGTTGAAGGCCAGAGGCCCCGGGCTTCAAGACCGCTGTCTGGAGTTGCCTGTTCCAGACCGTGTCAGGGCTCACCTGACTGCCCCTGAAGCAGCCAGAGCCCACCAGGGCCCCTCAGGGGACAGCGATCCTGCGAGGCACCCCGGGGCCACCACCGGGCCACGGAGCAGCATTCCAGCCCCACTCCAGGGTCATTTTTTGTCCTCTCCCATCTGAGCAGTGTTACCAGGCCCCAGGGGGACTGGAGGATCAGGGCCGGCCTGGGTGGGGTCCCAAGGAGTACTCCAGCTCACTCAGGGGCTCCCTGCAGACAGGGGGCCTTCTCCCGGGAAGCCTGGACGCCAAGATAGACTTGCTGTGCAGCACGCTGGCCGAGCTGAAGGGGGGTCGGGGTCATGCGCCCCTGCGACCAGACTAACAGGCGGAGGAGCCTCCGCCACCTCCCGCCTCCCGCACGGGCTCCCTGAAGCCAACCCAGCCTCGCGCTCCCCGCGTCTCCCTATGGGGGCCCCACTGCAGCCTCTTATGCTGCCGCCAGCACCCCGGCCGGCCTTCCCCGTGCAAGCGAAGGTGGCACAGTCAGTGAGGGGCTGCGTCCCACCCAGGCGGGGAACCTTTCAGGCCTCTGGGCCCCTCCTGGGCCCCCACTTTCCTGTCCCAGGCCGAGGTGAAGTCTGGGGGCCTGGCTATAAGAACCAGAGAGAGCCAGGGCCAGGGGCCAAAGAGGAAGCTGCGGGGGTTTCTGGCCCTGCAGGAGAAGGAAGAGGATGCGAGCACAGGCCCCAGGTGCCCCTGAGCCACCTCCGGAGGATGAGCTTGTCAGGCTGTCGAAGAAGCAGGTGCACGACATGAACCACCCGCCCAGCGGGGAGTACTTTGGCCAGTGTGGTGGCTGCGGAGATGTGGTCGGGGATGGGGTTGTGGCCCTCCATCGCGTCTTTCATGTGGGCTGTTCTGTGTGTTCTACATGCTGGGCCCAGCTTCGGGGCCAGCATTTCTAAGCCGTGGAGAGAGGGCGTGTTGCGAGGGCTGCTACTGGCCACCCTGGAGAAATGTGCCACGTGCTCCGAGCCCACCCTGGACCAGATCCTGCGGGCTATGGGGAAGGACTACCACCCCAGCTGCTTCACCTACCTGGTGTGTCACCGTGGCCTCGACGGCACCCCCTTCACAGTGGATGCTACCAGCCAGATCCACTGCATTGAGGACTTTCACAGGAAGTTTGCCCCAAGATGCTGAGTGTGCAGTGGGGCCATAATGCCTGAGCCGGATCAGGAGGAGACTGAGAATTGTTGCTCTGGATCGAAGTTTTCACATTGGCTGTTACAAGTGCGAGGAGTGTGGGCCACTGCTGTCCTCTGAGGGCGAGTGTCAGGGCTGCTACCCACTGGATGGACACATCTTGTGCAAGGCCTGCAGCTCCTGGTGCATCCAGGAGCTCTCAGCCACCTTCACCACTGACTGCTGAGTCTTCCTAGAAGTACCTGCTGGGTTCTCCGTTCCAGTTCCCATCCTTCAATCGATCACCCTCCCTGACATCCACCTGTATGACTTCATCACCAAATGCTGTCTCCTCTTTCTCCAATCAAGAAATAATAATCCCTTGAGTTTACAAAACAAAACAAAACAAACAAAAAAATCAGCCGAGCGTGGTGGCTCACGCCTGAGCCTGGGAGACAGAGGTTGCAGTGAGCTGAGATCGTACCACTGCACTGTGGCCTAGGTGACAGAGCAAGACCATGTCTCAAAAAAAAAAAAAAAAAACACAACTTGCCACATTGTGTCCAGGCACAGTGGCTCATGCCTGCAATCCCAGCACTTTGGGAGGCCAAGGTGGGAGGATCACTCACAGAGTTCAAGATCAACCTGAGTAATATAGCAAGACCCTGTCTCTACAAAAAAATTAATTAATTAATTTTGAAAAAACAATGGGGCCAGGTGCAATGGCTCACGCCTGTAATCCTAGAACTTTGGGGGGCCAAGGCGGGCGGATTGCCTGAGCTCATGAGTTCAAGTCCAGCCTAGGCAACATGGTGAAACACCATTTCTACTAAAATACAAAAAATTAGCTGGGCGTGGCAGCATGCACCTGTAGTCCCAGCTACTCAGGAGGCTGAGGTAGGAGAATTGCTTGAACCCGGGAGGTGGAGGTTGCAGTGAGCCAAGATCGTGCCACTGCACTCCAGCCTGGGTGACAGAGCGAGACTCCATCTCCCAAAAAAAAAAAAAAAAAAAAAGTAGGGCTCCTGAAAGGCCAAGAGAGACATATTAGGTTAATTTGGTACATTACAATTATATAGGAACCATTGTCAAATAAGAAATGGTGTCTAGGCCAGGCATGGTGGCTCATGCCTGTAATCCTAGCACGTTGGGAGGCCAAGGTGGGCGAATCACCTGAGGTCAGGAGTTTGAGACCAGCCTGGCCAACATGGTGAAACCCCATCTCTACTAAAAATACAAAAATTAGCCGGGTGTGGTGGCACATGCCTGTTTTAAATTTCTTCATGATGTTTTTAGTTGGCTCATTAATGGAATAAGTTCTTTTTTTTCCATTTTGGCATACAAATTCTGTCTCTGTCTCTCTTTTTTAAAAAAGAAACAGGATGTTACTCTGTTGTTCAGGCTGGGGTGCACTGGCACAATCACAGCTCGCTACAGCCTTGACCTCCCAGACTCAAGTGATCCTCCCATCTCAGCCCCCACAGTAGGTGGGACCACAGGTGTGTGCCACCATGCCCAGCTAATTTGTGTGTGTGTGTGTGTGTGTGTACAGAGTCTTCTTATGTTGCCAAAGCTGGTCTCAAACTCCTCAAGCATTCCTCCTGCCTTGGCCTCTCAAAATGCTAGGATTACAAGTGTGAGCCAACACACACAGCCCAGATTCTCTTTTTGATTGTAATCCTTCTGCACATTATATTTCTACTATTCAAATTATTGTTACATATCTCTCATTTTACTTCTGAGAAAACAAAAATGGCATTTGTATTAGTCTGTTCTCATGCTGCTGATAAAGACATATCCAAGACTGGGCAATTTATAAAAGAAAGAGATTTAATGGACATACAGTTCCACATGGCTAGGGAGGTCTCACAATCATGGCAGAAGGCAAGGAGGAGCAAGTCACATCTTACATGGATGGCGGCAGGCAAAAAGAGCTTGAGCAGGCAAACTCCCATTTTTAAAACCATCAGATCTCACCAGACTCATTCACTATCACAAGACCAGCACAGGAAAGACGCACCCCCATAATTCAACCACCACCAGGCTGCTCCCATGATGTGGGAATTGTGGGAGCTACAATTCCCATGAGATTTGGGTGGGGACACAGCCATTCAAAATGAGATTTGGGTGGGGACAGAGCCTGACCATATCCCCATTGCAAAGACTAGAGATGGTTCAACAAAGCTGGCAAATCTCCCTCATTTGGAATCCTGCTGGGCCCAGTCTGTTTTCTGTCAGCAATGCTCTGCTGCTAAAGCTATATATCAAGCACCCTCCCTCTGGGCCCAGGGACTCCTTCAGAATAGGAGGGCACTTGAGATAATAAGGGTGGGTTTCACAGAGTGGAGTGTAGGAAAATAGCCTGTTGCCTGGCAAGAATGATGCCCTCTTGAGGCAAAGCCACTGTGATAAGCAGTGGTTGACTCCGGCATATGAAAGGGTCCTGTGGCAAGGTCTTTACACAATGCCTGTGGCATAGATAACCCCTCATAAGGATGCTTATCTAACCTCCCCATTGGTCACAAGTTTTGCAGGAAAGTCTGAGACATAACCAGCTGCACATGTTTTACCAAAAAACTTGCTACTTTTTGGAGGGCAGGTGCAGGGATCCATCATCTCAAAGCTGCCTAAGACATGACTTTTGTTTCTAAGTCCCTGTTGAATGTTTTCTTCTGGGAAATGACTTATCAGCCTCTTTGACCTCTCATCTCCCTCTGCCTTTGGCGGTAGATATGCATAGACCTGCTCACTGCAAAACATACTTCTCACATGGCGTAATGAGCAATCTGGGGCCATTTTTTGATGTTTGATTATTGTCAGTGTTTAAGTCTCACCCTCCCTCTTTCCTTTGTGCTCACACCTGGGGAAACCGGTAAGAAAGCCTGGGTGCTCCCTTCTTTGGTGACACCAGAAGATTCGAACCACACAAGCCCCTGCCTGCATGTGGGGACTCTCCCATCAGTCCCACCCCAACCACAATAAAAACCCAGTCCAGCCTCCTTTCCTTGCTGTCTCAAGCCATTTTGGACCCACCTGGGAAGCCTCGCTGCTGCCCTCAATTATGTATAAAATAAACCTTTTCACACCCCCCTTGGGGTGTATGTGTTTGTGTAACATCATCAGTCTCAAAATTGTGGGTGGGTCATCTGAGTCTGCAGGTAACATCTGAGTCTGCAGGTAACCATACAGTCGGCACTGTCAGCAGATGTCTGGGTGATGACCGTCCCACCCAGTGGTATGTCTTCCATTGCCTCGGCATATTCATTCACCAGCTCTCTGCTGGCTGGCCAGCATGTGCTCTGAGCTGTGCTGCTTTGTGTGTCGTTGTTGAGTCCAACAGAACCCTCCAAAAAAAGCTCCAGGGCCTGGGGGGGAAATAGGGCCTTTGCTGGGCAAATTTCAGCTGGACCACCTGCCTGAGGCTTGAGGGGCAAGAATCACAGTCACCACTGGCCCCTGTTGTGTGTGGGGAGGGGTGGGGAGCACCCTGGCTCCCAGATATCCCATGTGGCTTCTTCTATGTGCAGAGTTTTCTCTGCCCATGGGCTAAGCTCTGAGCATTTCCAAAAGTCAGAACATCAACTGTGGAGACTGCTCCCCTATGGAAATTTGATGTAATCAAATGATGGGTTAAGGATAAATGTCATAATGTGGGTATTGGAATAACCAGCTGGCCATTTGGAAGATAAAATTAGATCCATTCTCCACACCATGTAGCAGAATAAACTGCAAATGGAACAGAGAGGTAATTGTAAAGAAACAAAACCAAACAAGTACTAGATGAAAACATGAATAAATTATTCTAGAAACTGAAAGTTAGGGAAATTTTACTATTACTCAAAATCAAGAAACAAGAGAGAAAATATCCATAAATTTAACCACATGAAATTTTTTTACATGATCAAAACCAACAAAGTAAAAAAATGACAAACTGAGAAAAATATTTATAACATATTGCAGATAGCACATATAAAATAATATACAAAAGAGTATTTTAAGATTAGAGTTGTCAGGCCAGGGTGGTTCATACCTGTAATCCTAGCACTTTGGGAGGCCAAAGTTGGGGGACCACTTGAGCCTATGAGTTCAAGACCAGACTGGGCAACATAGGGAAACCCTGTCTCCACACAAAAAATGTTTAAATTAGTCTGGCGCAGTGGCACGCTCCTGTGGTCCCAACAACTTTGGAGGCTGAGGCAGGAAGATTGCTTGAGTCCAGGAGGTTAAGAATACAGTGAGCCATGATGGCACCACTGCACTCCAGCCTGAACAACAGAGCAAAACCCTGTCTAAAAAAGATTAGGGTATCATTTTCAAGAAATGTTGAAACCACTGAGTAACACAAGTGAACTCCAGTCCTTACCTCATACAATATATAAAAATTGACTCAAAATGTATCATCAACTAAATGTATAAAACTTAGAAGAAGAAAATATAGGAGGTCGGGCGCCTTGGTTCACGCCTGTAATCCCAGCACTTTGGGAGGCCAAGGCAGGTAGATCACAAGGTCAGGAGTTGAAGGCTGAAACCCCATCTCTACTAAAAATTGGCCAGGCATGGTGGCAGGCGCCTGTAATCCCAGCTATTGAGGAGGCTGAGGCGGGAGAATTGCTTGAACCCAGGAGGCGGAGGTTGCAGTGAGCTGAGATCGCGCCATTGCACTCCAGCCTGGGCAACAGACCGAGACTCAGTCTCAAAAAAAGAAAAAAGAAAAAAAAAAAACTTAGGGGAAAACCTTAGAGACCTTGACTTGGCAAGAATTAATTAATTATTATTACTTTTTGTTTTATTGAGTGCTTGTGTGCTAAACACTAAGCGCCAAGGCTACATCAGTGAACAAGAAACCTCCACCTCCCAGGTTCAAGTGATTTTCCCTGCCTCAGCCTCCCGAGTAGCTGTAGCTGGGATTACAGGTATCCACCACTATGCCCAGCTAATTTTTGTATTTTCAGTAGAGAAGGGGTTTCGCCATGTTGGCCAGGCTGGTCTTAAACTCTTGACCTCAAGTGATCTTCCCGCCTTGGCCTCCCAAAGTGCTGGGATGACAGGCGTGAGTCACTGTGCCCGCCCAAGAATTTACTAAATAAGAAACAAAAAGTACGAACTTTCAAGGAAAGAAATCAGTTAATTCATTTATCAAAATTTAAAACTTTTGCTCCTCAAAATGAAATCAAATGAAAAGGCACAACTGTGAGAAAATATTTGCAAAACATATATTTGCAACATAGGACCTGTATCCAATCCTATAAATAATTCATAACTCAATAAGACAAATGACTATTTAAAATGGGCAAAAAATGTAAACAGCTGCTTCACCAAAGAATATATCTACGTAGTAAATAAGCACATGAAAAGACGCTCAGCACCATTAAGCATTAAAGAAATGCAAATAAAAACCACAATGAGGCTGGGCACGGTGGTTCACACCTGTAATCCCAGAACTTTGGGAGGCCAAGACAAGTGGATCACTTGAAGTCAGGAGTTTGACACCAGCCTGGCCAACACAGCGAAACCCTGTCTCTACTAAAAATACAAAAATTACTCGGGCGTGGTGGTGCACGCGTGTAATCCCAACTAGTTGGGGGGCTGAGGCAGGAGAATCACTTGAACCCGGGAGGCAGAGGTTGCAGTGAGCCGAGATCATGCCAAGGCACTCAAGCCTGGGCAGCAGAGTGAGACCCCATCTCAAAAAAAGAAAAACACATGAGATGCCACTGTACTCCCACCAGCATGGCTAATTTTGTACAGATTGACAATACCAAGGGTAGGCAAGTATATGGAGCAACTGGAGCTGCCACATACTGCTCAAGGAGGGTAAAGTGGTGAAAAAACACTTTAGAAAGAGGTTGACAGTTTCTTTAAAAGAAACAAAAGCAGGCTGGGGTGCAGTGGCTCATACCTGTAATCCCAGCACTTTGTGGAGCAGAGGCGGGTGGATCACTTGAGGTCAGGAGTTCAAGACCAGCCTGACCAACATGGTGAAACCCCATCTCTACTGAAAATACCAAAATTAGCCAGGCGTGGTGGTGTCTGCCTGTAATCCCAGCTACTCAGTTGGCTGAGGCAGGAAAATTGCTTGAACCCAGGAGGCAGAGGTTGCAATGAGCCTGGATCATGCCACTGCACTCCTGCCTGGACAACAGAGTGAGATTCCGTCTCAAAAGAAAGAAGAGAGAGAGAGAGAAAAAGAGAGAGGGAGGGAAAAAGAGGAAGAGAGAAAAGAAGAAAGAAAGAAGAAAGAAAAAAGAAAAGAAAAAGAGAAAGAGAAAAGAAAGAGAAAGAAAATGAAAGGAAGGAAGAAAAATGAAAGAAAGCAAAGAAAAGAGAAAAGAAGAAAAAGAAAGAAAAGAAAGAGGAAAGAACAAAAAAAGAAAGAAGGGAGCACAGATACACACAAAAACTTACATACAAATGTCTCTAGCTAAAAAATGGAAACAACCCATGTCCAGTATCAGGTGAATGGATTAAAAATTGTGGTACGTACAATACAATTGTTGGGAGTCTTGCCCAACAATGTAAAGGAGCACACTATTGATATACACAGCAAATGGCTAAATCTCAAAATACCTCTGCTGAGTGAAAGAGGCTAGATCCACCCATACTCCAAAATAATATATCTTCTATGATTATATAATACCATACAAAGTACAAACTGAGTTAGAGTGACAGAAAGCAGACCCAGGGATGGGGGCGTTTGGGGTTGATGGACATGTTTAGTATCTTAATCCTAGGGATAGTTTCACGGGTATCTACTTATGTCAACATTTTCATCAAACTATACTTAAAGTACGTGCAATTTATTGTCTGTGCAATTTATACCTCAATAAAGCAACAAAAATAAAGCAATAAGGACATAGCAGTCAAATATATTTTTAAAAATCAATGTATTATCAGCCTTATAGTATATTTCCCCATAAGAAATGTTTATTTCTCCTCTCTGAGCACAGTATTTCTAAATATCCTCAGTTGTACATATTAATTAAGTTGAGGATAAACTGAATGATAGTTAATGAAATCAGATCTGAAGTCATGAGTTTTAAATTGATTTTTAAGTTTACTCTTTATCACTTATCTGGTGTCAAATTGATTACCTGTAAGTTCTCAGGTTGCATCAAAAAAACACTATCAGGGATTTCTGGCAATTTTTTTTTTTTTTTTTTTTTTTTTTTGAGGCGGAGTCTTGCTCTGTCACCCAGGCTGGAGTGCAGTGGCCGGATCTCAGCTCACTGCAAGCTCTGCCTCCCAGGTTCACACCATTCTCCTGCCTCAGCCTCCCGAGTGGCTGGGATTACAGGCACCCGCCACCAGGCCCGGCTAATTTTTTTGTATTTTTAGTAGAGGCGGGGTTTCACCTTGTTTGCCAGGATGATCTCTGTCTGACCTCATGATCTGCCCGCCTCCGCCTCCGAAAGTGCTGGGATTACAGGGGTGAGCCACCGCGCCCAGCCTGATTTTTGGCAATTTTTAATCTTAAACATGGCACTTTACCCAGCTGAAAAACAACATTTTCCTAGTCACCCTTGGAGCTAGAACTGGTAACACACTTTAGGCCAAAAAGATGTAAGTAAAAGTCACAGGGTGCAGTTCTGAAACAGCTGTTTCACGTGGGGTTGACTGAGCATACATTTGCTTTTGTCTTTTGTTTTTTCTTATTCTGCCTGGAATCTGGATGTGATTCTAGTAATGAAGCAGTCTTCTTGCAATCATGAGGCAAAAAAAAAAAAAAAAAAAAAGGAAGCTGCTTATTAAGATGGTCAGTGGAAAATAAAGGGGGAGCCTAGAGGCGTGGTGGCATTGTGTGGCCCTAGATGGGCTCTGTATTCCTAGAAAAAGTGACTCATTAAAAAAGAAAAATTATTTGGTTCAGCCACTGTAATCAGGTTTCTGTTGCACAGTCAATGCCAATCTTAAGTGAGACAGTAACATAATATGTTAAATTGGTTTAAAAAAAAATGTGAACACAACCTCAAAAGAATAGTTTCCAGCATAGCACTTCTGGTCTCTCTCTTTCCACCCACACACACACGTTTGTATGGTTTCTGGCTCATAACTGCCATAGCCCTTGTTACAGTCGTTTGTTATAACGTTGGATGTTATAGCAATGATTCTCCTGCCTCAGCCCCCCAACTAGCTGGGATTACAGGGGAAGACCTCAGGAAACCAAATCTCTCTGACTTTCTCCTGCCCACAGGACCCTAATCTTCCCCTACCTTTCCAATTGTGGTTCATAAGACCATCATTCCAGAGAGGGTCCCACCTCATAGCCTGGTGGAAAAAATATTGATGTCACGAAGCTTCCATGAAAACCCAAGAGGACTGGGTTTGTAGAAGCTTCCAGAGAGCTGAACACACGGAGGTTCCTGGAGGGTGGTGTGCCCGGCAAGGGCACGGAGGCTCTGCACCCCTCTCCCCATGCCTTGCCCTACACATTTATTTATTTGTATCCTTTGTAATATCCTTCATTATAAACTGGCAAACATAAGGTTTTCCCTGAGTTCTGTGAACTGTTCCAGCAAATCAAACCCAAAGAGGGAGTCATGGAAACCCCAACTTGAAGGAAGTCAATCAGTTCTGGAGGCCCAGACTGTGACTCATGTCTGGGATTGGGGAGTGGGGAACTGAGCCCTCATCCTGTGGGATCTGGCACTATCTCCAGGTAGACAGTGAAGGAGCTGAATTGGAGGACGCCCAGTAGAGTTGATTGCTTGCTGATGGGGAGAAATCCCCATATATTTGGGGTTACCTAAGGCTTCTGTGTTGATTGTTACTGTGTTAGTATGAGAGCAGAGGAAAAACAGGGTTGGAGAGTTTTTCTGAAATAATTTTCTGGTCTCCTAAGGTAGGTGTGGGTTTGAATCCCACTTGTGGCAGTGTGAGAGCAGGAAAAAAACAGTTTGAGTTTTTCCAAAACAATTGGTGTCAAAACATGGTGAAACCCCGTCTCTACTAAAAATACAAAAATTAGCTGGGCATGGTGGCAGGTGCCTGTTATCCCAGCTGCTTGGGAGGCTGAGGTAGGAGAATGGCTTGAACCCAGGAGGCAGAGGTTGCGGTGAGCCAAGATCATGCCATTGCACTCCAGCCTGGACGACAACAGTGAAACTCGGTCTCAAAAAAAAATAAAAGTAAACTGTATACTTATGAATGATACATATATTGTATATATATATATATCATATACTATTTGTTGCAGGGATTGTGCCTCACACAATTGTGGGACATAGTTCCTGTAAGGCTGTTGTCTTTGCATCTGTTGCTCGAACAGGGCAGACAGTTAGGAAGGGAAGATGGATGTAAAATGAGGAGCGTAAGGACAAGTTGAGGTCTGTGACCTCAAGCTGGAGCCCAGGATGGGCTGAAACCCCTTTGTTGCCCTATAGGAGAAGCTGGAGCCTTTAGTCTTAGAACTGAAGAAGCCAGAGGAAGAGGGGGCAGCTGCTGCCTCATGTCGCAAAGGTGGGTTCAGACAGACACACAGCACCTGCCCAGACCTTCTGTAGTCCTCACCATCTCTGGACACTCTGTAATTCCTGCATTTATTCTGCGTATTGCCTACTGTCTCCATTCACATATATGGTCCAGAAGGACATGGATTTGTTAGGCACGTTGCTTGTTCACTGATGTAGCCCCGGCACTTAGTGCTTAGCACACAAGCACTCAATAAACATTGTGCTGTTGAAGGAGAAAGACAGTCACAGAGACACAGAAGGGACAAGCTAGAGAGGATGTCAGCTGCTAAATCTAAGTGAAGGGCATGCAGGTATTCATTGTATTATTATTTCAACCTTTATGAATGTATGAACATTTGCAAAATAAAGTTGTGCAGGAAGGAGAAAAACAAAAACTAGGATGCACTGAGGTCTGAGGTGAAGGTCCCAGAGCATCAGTTCTCATTGGGATCAAGGTTGCTGGGACAGAGCTTGATCCCTCTCAACTCCTAAAACAATCCAGGACAATCCAATAGTAGAGCTGAATTTCAATCACCTTGGCCCTGAGCTTCACAGCCCTTTGGCAGAGGGAATCCTGTGACACTGAGGTGTGTGTAACCACAAGACTGGCCCAAACTGACCCTATTCTGTTGGTAAAAGGAGGTATAGCAGAGCCAAAACTGAAAGTCATGTAACTTGAGCACGCACAAAGGAGGAAAATCATAACTCGGAACCAACGTTTCCTCCCTGCGGAGCCAAGAAGACGGACATGACTGGAGCTTGAGGGGCGGGACGCTTTCAGAAAGGAAGAGTCCATCATCCTGGAAGATGTGGTGCTGAAACCTGCCATTCCACACCTTACCATAAATGGCCAAGTTTAAAGCCCTCCTATCGAAACCTGCCCGCCAGCACTTCTGCATGCCAACCTGTCCTCCCTAACCCATCAAGTTTGACCTAAGCCCAGTGTGGAAGACACATTTGAGCCGCTCCTCCGGTCTCCTTGGCCGTCGACCTTGAAATTAATAAAGCCTTCTCTTTTCTCAAACACTGGTGCCATAGTATTGGCTTCTAGTGCGCCAGGCAACGGGCCCGTAGCTCGAAACGCGCCTGGTGGATGGAAGCTCCGTGAAGTGAGAACCCCTGCCCGCAAGGGCTGCTGTTACGAAGTTCGCTGAAGCGCAGCGCAGACTTGGCGTTTGCCTGGTGCGTGGCAATTACGGAATTATCGCCACATCCTCCCGGCCTCCGCTTCCAACAGCGCGGGCCGGGCACTCGCTTCCAGCCCACCCCACAACCTTAAGCCTTCCCCGCCGCCCCCAGCAGCCCCCAGCCCCGCCCTGTGGAGAAGCCGCTTGAGAGTCTGGGCCTGGCCACGCGCCCGATGGACGACGCGGACCTGGCCTTCGGGAGTGAGGCCAGCGGAAAGTGCGCCGGCCTTCCCCTCCCCTGGCACCGCTCCAAACCAGCCCCACCCGCCCTGCCGCCGGCCGTCAGGTCCTGGGCTGTGCCGGAGCCTCCACGCGGGTGTGGCCCGCCCCTCTCCCCCAGGTGCGCGGTGTCAACACACCAAAAAGCAAACACCAGGGCCGAGTGGGCGACGGAGGCAGTCGCTGTTCAGTGTCGCCCCCTGCCGGGACCACGCCGCGCCGGGCACAGCGAAGTGAGGCTGCGCCTCCGACCTCGCAGCGCTCAGCCTCCTAAGTGGGCGGAATAACCTCACGCAAGTCATCAAACAAGAGGACTTCAGTGTTGCAACGAAGGAAGAGAAAGGGCCCCTGAGGAGGCGACATTCGCACTGCAGCGGCGCAGGGACCAGCCAGGCGGCTGAGGGCAAGGTCGTTCCCAGCAGCAGGGACCGCAAGGGCAAAGGCTTGGAGGGGGGAACGAGCTCGAGTTCCAGGACGGCCGAAGCCAGCGCAAATCGAGGAGGGGCTGCGGGGCAGGCAGGGGTGTCCCCGACAGGGCGACGGCGGCAAGAACTCGGGAACCGGGACTGCGAGCGGGTAAGGCTCGAAGGGGGGGCTGTAGCCTACGCGCCCGGAAGTGCGGCCGCGGTGCCGGCCGGGCCCATTGCCCAGAGCAGTTCTGCCCCTCTAGGGATCGCGGAGGCCTGGCTCTCGGTGGCGCCTGAGAGCTCCCTGCAGTCGGTCACCGAGGGAGGCTTCGGGCGGGGAGGCGGGTAAAGTGACGTAAACATGCGTTGCCCTCCAGGATTGGCGAACGCGGCTGTGGGGGCGGGAACTAAGGGGCAGGAGCCCCCAGGGATTGGCGGCTGCGCAGACGGGGCGGGGCAGCCCTTTGTCTGAGGGTGCTGTGGGATGCCGCTCCTTCGCGCGTGAAGCTGCGGCGTGGACGGTGAGTGGGGGCCGCCTGTCGGCGCCGGCCAGGACCCTCTCCCATCACGGACACCCGAGCCGGCGCGTCCTCCATACGAATCGTGGACTCTTCCCCGCGAGCACGCACTGCCCCTTCCGTTTACGCTGGTCCCCTCCCCTCAGGGACGCGCGGCGGCCTCCTCCCCAGGGCCAAGACCGCGCCCTCTCCCCGGTTCGGGGTTCCCACCCTTCCCCTCGCCCGGCCTTGGACCCCATCGGGCACTCCCGCGCCCCCGCCCGTCTCGGACGGCCTCGGTCCCTTCCGCGCCCCTCCCCCCGTGGGCCCCCTCAGAGCCCCGGCGTCCCTCCCACCTTGGATCTCCTCAGATCTCCGGCGTTGCTCCCCCTCGGGCCCTCCCGCGCGCTTTCTACCGGCGCCGTGCCTCGGGCCAGGTTGGCCGGAGTCCTAGGGGCGCAGTCTGGACCCCCGGGCCGCTCTTCTGGCCGCGCTCCTGGGGGTCTCGTGTCCCTTGGGATGGGCCCGGAAAGGGGTGGGGAGCTTCCCCAAAATACACAAATGGAGGTTTTTTCTGTTTTATGCACAACCTGAGGAGCCCCATGAAGACCCCGGCGGCGCACCGGGAGGACCACTTTATTTAGCTGTAAAAAGTCTTCCCGCTTCAAGACGAAAACGAGCTGCTTTCGAGTGTGCTGCTTGCCGGGTGTCTTATCCTCTCCCCGTTTTGCTGTCGATGCTGTCTTTTCTGTTACTTTGTCAGAGCCCTGTTTTAATGAATGAGCCCAACTCTTTGCAACACAGCAAATATTTTCCTTGTTGTTTATTGGCTTAATTTTAAAATTGAAAATAATATGCAATACTTGTAATGCAGGCATGTCAGAAAAATATGTCACCCCCCAACTCTCTGCCAGTGCATGAAGAGGCAGGAACTGTGAACAGTTTCGGATGCCGTTAGCGCTCTAGGCACGCGCGCACACCCTTTTTTCTGTCATCAAAGGGAAGCTGCTGTCGTTTGGACTAACACCGGGGCGGCAGGGGGCGCTCCGCTCGTCCTCCGCCGGGTCGGTGCGCGTGGATTTTTCAGTTCCTAACTGTCTTCTGGACGTAGGTTTCTCTGTCCGGTGGACTCTCCCAAGTGGGTAACGGTGGGAGATTGCCACTGACATTTCCGCCCCGTCCGCGGCTCTGGTCCTGTGCGCTTGACAGGTCACTGCATTCCTGCCAGGTCAACGTTTTTCGTTTATTGGTGAGGTTGAAACCCCTTCATTTGTGTTTTAGCCATTTGTATTACTTTGTGATTTACCAGCTCATATTTTTTTCCATGTGTGTTGAAAAGATACTTCTCAATTTGTCTTTTGACTCTGATTATGGTGTTTGGTTCTGGTTTGGGCTTTTTCAAAATAGAAAATTTTAAATTTTTAAGAGTCAGATAGTTTGCCTTAAGGCATTTGGGGCTTTGTGCTGTGTTTTAAATGGCTTTCCCCACTCCAAGATTATTTTTAAAATAAACTCTTGTTTTTCTGTGGTACTTGTAAAATGTTGGATACGTCTGGAATTTATATTTTCTTGTGGGGTGAGCGTGGACTCCAGCTTCGTTTTTTCCCCTAAATCATAGGCATTCTAATACTATTGATCTTTCCATTGATTTGAAAAACCACTTTTGTCATATACTAAATTGTTGCATGCCTTTAGGTCCATTTTTGGAGTTTGGTAGCTTTGATGCGCATACGATTTTGATTTATAAGCTGTGGATCTCTGGATCTCTGCTTTCTGCTTTTGGTATTTTGCTTAGAACGGCCCTTTTCACATAAAATAATAAAAATATACCTGTATTTTAAAGTTCTTTTTTATTGAATATAATAATTATACATATTTATGGGGTACATGTGATATTTTGATACAAGGATAGCATACAATGTATAATGATCAAATCAGGGTAATTAGGATATGTCACCTCAAACATCATTTTTTGTGTTGGAAGCATTTCACATATCTTCTTCTGGTTGTTTTGAAATATACAATAAATTAGTAACTACAGTCACCTTACCGTGGTATCAAACACTGGAACTTACTCATTATATCTGACTGTATGTTTGTAGTCATTAATTTACCTATGTTCACCTCCCCCCAGCCCCACCCTTCCCATCCTCTGGTAACCATCATTCTACCCTCTACCTCCATGAGACCAGCTTTTTAAACTCACACATACAAGTGAAAACATGCAGTATTTGTCTTTCTGTACCTGGCGTGTTTCAATTAACATAATGACCTCCAGTTCCATCCCTGTTGCTGCAAATAACATAATTTGATTATTTTTATAGCTGAATCATATTCCATTGTGTACATATACCACATTTTCTGTATCCATTTATTTGATGTACATTTTGGTTGATTCCATATCTTAGCTATTGTGAATAGTGCCGCAGTCAACATGTATGTTCAGATATCTTTTTGATATACTAACTTCCTTTCTTTTGGGTATATACCAAGCAGTGGAATTGCTGGGTCACATAGTGGATCTATTTTTAATTTTTCTCATATGCCTGTTGGCCATACATATTGTCTTTTTTTGATAAATTATTCAGATCATTTACGTGTTTTTTTTTTTGTTTGTTTTGTTTTTTTTTTTTTTGAGATGGAGTCTCGCTCTGTTGCCCAGGCTGGAGTGCAGTGGCGCAATCTCAGCTCACTGAAAGCTCCGCCTCTGGGGTTGACGCCATTCTCCTGCCTCAGCCTCCCGAGTAGCTGGGACTACAGGCGCCCGCCACCTCGCCCGGCTAGTTTTTCGTATTTTTTAGTAGAGACGGGGTTTCACCGTGTTAGCCAGGATGGTCTCGATCTCCTGACCTCGTGATCCCCCCGTCTCGGCCTCCCAAAGTGCTGGGATTACAGGCTTGAGCCACCGCGCCTGGCCCATTTATGTGTTTTTAAATCAGATTAGTTGTTGCTTTCTGTTGAATTGTTTGACTCCCTTCTGCATTCTGGTTATTCATCCCTTATTGGATGGACAGTTTGTAAATATTTTCTCCCATTCTGTATGTTGTCTCTTCACTCTGCTGATTGTTTCCTTTCCTGTACAGAAGCTTTTTAGTTGATGTAATTCCATTTGTCTAGTTTGCTTTTGTTTCTGTGCTTTTGAGGTCTTACCCAAAAAATGTTTTCCCAGATCAGTGTCCTCAAGTGTTTCCTTGATGTTTTACAGCTTTCTTTATAGGGATCCTGTGCATTTCTAAGGTTTAATCTTGTTTCTTGTTGCTATTTGTTGAATAGATTTTTTTCCCTTCATATTTTCTGACTAGGTGTTACTGGTATATAAGCTATCATTTTGGTTGTTTTTTGTTTTGTTTGTTTATTTGCTTTTCATCTTTTGAGATGGAGTCTCGCTCTGTTGCTCAGGCTGGGGTGCAATGGTGGGATCTCGGCTCACTGCAAATTCCACCTCCCGGGTTCAAGCAATTCTCATGCCTCAGCCTCTGGAGGAGCTGGAATTACAGGCACGTGCCACCACACCCGGCTGATTTTTGTATTTTTAGCAGAGACGGTGTTTCACCATGTCACCCAGGCTGGTCTTGAACTCCTGACCTCAGGTGATCCACCCACCCTGGCCTCCCAAAGTGCTGGCATTACAGGCATGAGCCACTGTGCTCAGTGAGAAAGCTATCAATTTGGATACATATTTCTGATCATTAATTCTGGAAAGGTTGCAGGTTAGGGTTAGTTTAGGTTAGTTAGTTTAGATTAGGTTAAGTTTAGCAGTGTTTTGCCTTGTGCTCACAGGTGACTCAGAAGCTGCCTCTCTTGAAAGTGCTTTCACCCTGGGGGTAGGGGCTCCTTGGTGATGAAGAGGGAGCAGTGCTTGTTAGCAGGAAGTCCAGGGAGTAAGGATGATGAGAAGCAAGAGAAGGCAGTGGCTCTGGAGGAGATCCTGGCAGCTCACCCCAGACCAGGAGACTCCAAATCTGCCTGTCCCAGTGTGTCACCATGTTCAGGGTCCTCTGGAATGACAGGCATACTGCTTTGTCACATCAAGACAGTCAGGAGTTCCAAAAAGAGTGATAGGAGTGTCTCACTGCGATGTGGCTTTCGATCACCTAAAGAAAACTGGAAAGCCAGTTGCTGTTAACAACATTGATCTATTGTTTTTGTTTTGGATTATTCCTTAGGAAAATTTTCAAAATTGAAATTCCTGAGTTTGATAACTCTTCATGCTGCCACCTTTGTGACCAGTGGGTGGGTGGGATCGTTGCTCAGCCAGTGCCCTGAGTGGGTGTTCTTTATATTGCCCATTTGTTAGCTGTTGGCATGGCCTCAAGAGGGGGGTCCTCAAATTCCACTTCCAGTATTCGATGGCGGTGATTTCCAGCCTGTCCCAGCCCCTGGCCTTGGAGCCTGGCATCTATAGAGGACTCGTCATGAGCCTGTCTTTTAATTTTTAAAAACGGTCCACATCACGCTCTCTCCCTGCCTGAAGTGTGTTCTCATGGAGCAAAGCCTGGAGTTGGACCTCAGAATCCCGCGAAGTGTGGATGGAGTGTGTTGTTAAAAGCCAGTTTCTGTCACCCCAGACAGCTCTTACGTTTTCCTGCTTGAGTATGCAAGGTTTAGGTTGAGGCCCATGGTGTTTGCCTGGCCTGGTTTCAGGCTTGTTCCAGGAAACTGAAACCTTTTATCTGCCATAGTATAAGGAAAAAAATTAAACTAGTTAATACCAGTTTTAAAATGTATATTGTATATATTTTTAAATATTTAGTTAGTTATTGAGACAGGGATTCATTCTGTTGCCCAGGGTGGAGTGTAGTGGTGCAGTCACAGCTTACTGCAGTCTTGACCTCCTGGGCTCAAGCAGTCTTCCCATCTCAGCCTCCAGAGTACCTGGGTCTACAGACTAGCTAATATTTAAAAATTTTTTGTAGAGACGGGGTCTCACTGTATTGTCCAGGGTGGTCTTGAACTCCTGAACTCAGGCAATTCTCCCACTTTGGCCTCCCAAAGTACTAGGATTGTAGGTATGAGTCACCATGCCCAGCCATTTTTGTTCATTTATTACCAGAATACAATCAGACTTTGTGATTTTTTTTTTTTTTTTTTGGATATAGAGTCTCACTCTGTCACGCAGGCTGGAGTGCTGTGGCACAATCTCGGTTGAATGCAACCTCTGCCTCCCAAGTTCAAGCAATTCTCTTGCCTCAGCCTCCCGAGTAGCTGGGGTTACAGGCGCCTGCCACCACGCCTGGCTAATTTTTTTGTATTTTTATTAGAGACGGGGTTTCACTATGTTGGCCAGGCTGGTCTCAAACTCCTGTGGCCTCCCAAAGTGCTGGGATTACAGGTATTAGCCACTGCGCCCGGCCGATTTTTTTTTTTTTAATTAGCAATATGTGAAGGTCATCTTTCAATAGAGACCTGATACTGCATTTCGTGTTTATGCTTTTCTGAGACTCACCCCAGGTGGCAGTCTTTCCCTTTCACTTCTCCTTGCCGCACACTTGTTGACAGCCTGGTATTGTCCTTTGGAGTTTTTCCTCTGTGTGTTAATTTAATCAAATAGATAATAACACCTTATCCAGCAGCATCCTCCTCTGAGCCAAGCCTGTTCTTAGCACTCTCCTCTCACCAACCACGTGATCTCCAGGCCTTCAGAGGAGTGTGTCATCTCCTGGATTTACAGGTGGGGCCTCAGTGCAGCTGGCCCAAGTGAGGCAGGTGAACCAGTCCCAGGTCCTTGTGACACACATACCCTTCATGGGCTCGGGGTCATAGTTTACAAAATGAGATTGTCCCCTGCATGCTGACCCCATGCTGCATTTTCACTCACCCATCTGGCGACCTGACACAGCATACATCTTCCTCTTTAGCAGGTATGTAACTTGTATGTGGAAGGACCAACATAGCATTTGCCTCAGCAACATCCTTGAATCTGCACCCTCACCCACATCCATTCTTATAAGGTACCTACTATCCAAGAGCCAGTCTGATTTGCCGAAATACTGCTAGGTAGCCTTCTTAAGAGTATGAGAAACTCCACTTTCCCACGCCTGCCAGTGGCAAGTGTTGACTCCGTACTTGCTATTACAAATGGCATAAAGTGTGAGCTCATTGCTCTTCATTCATTTGTTCAACAAACAGGCTGGGTGTGGTGGCTCAGGCCTGTAATCTTGACACTTTCAGAGGCCAAGGAGGGAGGATCCCTTGAGCCCAGGAGTTCAAGACTAGTCTGGGCAACATAACAAGACCTCGTCTCTACCAAAAAAAATTAAATTATCCAGGCGTAGTGGTGCGACCTGTAATTCTGGCTACTTGGGAGGCTGAAGTGGGAGGATCACCTGGAGCCCAGGAGTTGGAGGCTGCATTGAGCTGTGATTAAGCCACTGTACTCCAGCCTGGACTACAAAGTGAGACCCTGTCTCTAAGAAATTAATTAAAAGTTTTAAAAAGTACATTGCCTGGCAATTTTTAAGCATTAGCCTAGAAGTAATTAAAAAAAAAAAAAAAAAACAGTCGACCACTGATTACTCTGTTGGGCCTGCTTCTTGGTCTGCTGGTGCAGGAGAAAGGGATAGGGTGAGAGCTGGGTGGGGCCAGGGCTGCTGCAGTGGGTGGGCAGAGGTCTCTAAGAGATGGATGGGGAGCACAGGCCAAGGGGTAAAGGGCTGCAGGGCTCTGAGGAAAATCACAAAGTTTGGGGCATGCCCAGAGGAGCCAGTGGGGTCCTGGGAGGACCTTGGAGCAGAGGACAGTCACTATGTTCTCACAGGAAGGTAGATGGAGGGGCTTGGCTGGCAGACTGTGCTGAGAGCTGCTGAACATCTAGGGGTGGTTGTCATGGGGCAGGGAGGGTGAGATGGGCAACATGGTCAGGTTCTGGATGTGCTTGGAAGGTGAATTAGAAATGTGAGAGTGAAGAAGGAAGGAGGCTTATGTACAGGTTCACAGACCAAGCTGGGCGCAGAAATGGTGGTAGAGGAGGTGCTCGGTTTGGAATATTAAATGTCTGAGATGCTATGAGACACCCATATTGAAATGTTGAGTCAGAGGGACGGGGGATCACCAGCTCAAGTGTACCAAAAGAGCTACTGGACTCAACTGACTTTTCAGACTCACAGGACAACCATGCCTAGCAACAGGTTCATGGAAAAGCTGGCCAGCATCATTCAGCAGCCATCCAGGGAGTACTCGGGTGCATAAACACAAGATGCAGGTAGAAGGAGGAGTTAGCCTAGTCAAAAGCCTCGTGGTCATACAAGCCACACCTCCTGTGTCGGGAGAACTGGCTGCAAGACCTGCTCAGGAGGCCCTGAATGTACTTCCTGTGGTTGTTCATCATTGAGTCCCAGCCCAGGTGTGGTTGGGCCGTAGAGAGAATGACCACCCACCTCTGCCAGGTTTCCAGGGGACTAGAGCTGTGCATTCACCAAAGGTCAAATTCATGTGCAGGGCCAGGTGCAGTGACTCACGCCTGTAATTCCAGCACTTTGGGAGGCTGAGAGGGGCAGATCACTTGAGCTCAGGGGTTCGAGACCAGCCTGGGCAACATGGTGAAACCTCGTCTCTACAAAAAGTACAAAAATTAGCCGGGCATGGAGGCAGGTGCCTGTTGTCCCAGCTACTCAGGAGACTAAGGTAGGAGGATCGCTTGAGCCTGCGAAACGGAGGTTGCACTGAGTCGAGATCATACCACTGCACTCCAGCCTGGGCAACGGAGCGAGATTCTGTTTCAAAATAAAAAAATGGCAGATCTGTGCGCTGGTGGGTGACCCATGGAAAGGGTCAGGGTGTGGTAGGAGAGAAGGCACTTCTGCCCTTGAGGATAGGCAGATGTCAGACAGGGGGACCAGGAGCACATGAGGCCACTGTTAATGATCACACTTGGTCTTCGTCTTAATCCAAAATTGGTTACTGTTGGGCTGGGCGCAGTGGCTCATGCCTGTAATCCCAGCACTTTGGGAGGCCGAGGCAGGTGGATCACCTGAGGTCAGGAGTTCAAGACCAGCCTGACCAAGATGGTGAAACCCCGTCTCTACTAAAAATATAAAAAAAAATTAGCTGGGCATGGTGGTGGGTGCTTGTAATCCCAGGTACTCGGGAAGCTGAGGCAGGATAATTGCTTGAACCTGGGAGGCGGAGGTTGCAGTGAGCCATGATGGCGCCGTTGTACCCCAGCCTGTGTGACAGAGCAAGACTTCGTCTCAAAAAAAAAAAAATTGGTGACTGCACATGGTGGCTCACGCCTGTAATCCCAGCACTTTGGGAGGCCAAGGCGGGCGGATCACCTGAGGTCAGGAGTTCGAGACCAGCCTGACCAACATGGGGAAACCCTGTCTCTACTGAAAATACAAAAAATAGCCGGGCATGGTGGCGGGTGCCTGTAGTCCCAGCTACTCGGGAGGCTGAGGCAGGAGAATGGCGTGAACCCAGGAGGCGGAGCTGGCAGTGAGCCAAGATCACACCACTGCACTCCAGCCTGGGCAACAGAGTGAGACTCTGTCTCAAAAAAAAAAAAAAATACAGGCCGGGCGTGGTGGCTCAAGCCTGTAATCCCAGCACTTTGGGAGGCCGAGACGGGGGGATCACAAGGTCAGGAGATCGAGACCATCCTGGCTAACACGGTGAAACCCCGTCTCTACTAAAAAATACAAAAAACTAGCCGGGCGAGGTGGCAGGCGCCTGTAGTCCCAGCTACTCGGGAGGCTGAGGCAGGAGAATGGCGTAAACCCGGGAGGCGGAGCTTGCAGTGAGCTGAGATCTGGCCACTGCACTCCAGCCTGGGCAACAGAGCGAGACTCCGTCTCAAAAAAAAAAAAAAAAAAAAATACAAAAACAATTAGCCGGGCATGGTGGCACATGCCTGTAATCCCAGCTACTCGAGAGGCTGAGACAGGAGAATCACTTGAACCCAGGAGATGGAGGTTGTGGTGAGCCACGTTCTCGCCCTGCACTCCAGCCTGGGCAACAAGAGTGAAACTCTGTCTCAAAACAAACAAACAAAAAAAATTGGTTATTAATGTATCCCATCTGGGTACACACAAGTTACTAAAGGAACCACTGATTTCCTGCTGAACTAAAATGTACCATTTTTGTTATCTTCCAACTTCCCACATACCTATCTGGCCTCATCTGTTCCTCTATCGACAACCTGCTGGTTTAATTACAGTGCCTTCCTACCCACCCTTGGCTCTGATTCCTGGCAGGGCAGGCCCTACCCCCTGTTCTTTCCTATTCTCTAGCATCCATTCTTCTTATGAATTCTCAAGTAGTTTTAGTCATTCCTTTAAAAGACTTCTGTTGGAATTCTAATTAGAATTGCATTGCACTTACACAGAAATGTGCACACACACACACATTTGGAGGGAGTGGGCATTTTTGGAGAACAGCAGCACAGGGGAGGGTTGAGAGTCAGCCTCTCTCCATCCATGTTTCCCTGTCCTGTTCTTCAGAGGCAAGCAGTTAGTTGATTGTGTATCTTCCTGAAAGTTGTCTATGCAAATATATACATATATCTGATGTGTGTTTGTTGTTTTGCTTTGAGACAGGGTCTCACTCTGTTGCCCGGGCTGGAGTGCAGTGGCACAATCTCAGCTCACTGCAACCTCCGCCTCCTGGGTTCAAGTGATTCTCCTGCCTTAGCCTCCTGAGTAGCTGGGATTACAGGCATGCACCACCACACCCAGCTGATTTTTTTTTTTTTTTTTTTTTTTTGAGACGGAGTCTGGCTCTGTCGCCCAAACTGGAGTGCAGTGGCCAGATCTCAGCTCACTGCAAGCTCCGCCTTTCGGGTTCACGCCATTCTCCTGCCTCAGCCTCCCGAGTAGCTGGGACTATAGGCGCCCGCCACCTCTCCCGGCTAGTTTTTTGTATTTTTTTAGTAGAGACGGGGTTTCACTGTGTTAGCCAGGATGGTCTCGATCTCCTGACCTTGTGATCCACCCGTCTCGGCCTCCCAAAGTGCTGGGATTACAGGCTTGAGCCACCGCGCCCAGCCTTTTTTTTTTTTTTTTGAGATGGAGTTTTGCTCTTGTTGCCCAGGCTGAAGTGCAATGGCATGATCTTGGCTCATCGCAACCTCCGCCTCCCAGGTTCAAGCAGTTCTCCTGCCTCAGCGTCCCGAGTAGCTGGGACTACAGGCATGCACCATCACGCCTGGCTAATTTTGTGTTTCTAGTAGAGACGGGGTTTCCCCATGTTGGTCATGGCTGGTCTTGAACTCCCAACCTCGGATGATCCGTCTGCCTCAGCCTCCCAATGTGCTGGAATTACAGGCGTGAGCCACTGCGCCCGGCCTGATTTTTGTATTTTTAGTAGAGACGGGGTTTCACCCTGTTGGCCAGGCTGGTCTCAAACTCCTGACAGGTGATCTACCCGCCTCGCCCTCCCAAAGTGCTGAGATTACAGGTATGAGCCACCATGCCTGCCTGTATCTGATGTTTTATAGACAATGGAATTATGATATCCCTTGACTTCTGCCCCCAGGCCCTTTCTTCCGGGCAGCCCTGACACCGATTTTGTCACTCTTAAAGCACCCTGTTTGTTGTGGTGCCCATCTGAGGCAAGCATGTGAGGGGGTTGGTTGCTTTCTTATACCACGTTTTTCTGGAGTGATCTCCCACCTTTGGTCACCTGCTTGGTTTCTGTGTCCCTGTCACAGACTTTGATGCTCCAAAGGACTGTGAACCCTATCCTGTACAGGACCAAATGTGTCAGGAAAGCTCTTGCCCGCACTCCCCCTTTTTCCCAGCCATTTGGGTGTGTGTCAGATACCCTTGCTTACCTTGTCGTGTTACGTTCCAGCACAGGCCCCACTACCCCAAGCATCCCTTTCTCACTTGATGACAAGTTTTCCTTCAGCTGCTCAGACCAGATCCCTGGGCCACTGTTGACTCAGTTTGTCCAGAACTGACCACTTCTCATGCCTCCCCTTTGAATACCTGGTTGAACCTGGTGCCACACTGGAGCACCAGGGCTGCCTAAGCGTGGGGTGAGGGGAGTCTTATTGTCACCCTGGTGGCCAAGGCTTTCTTAATTGGGAGGGTGTTTGGGGAAGCAGCTTGGCCTGATGCCTGTATCCCCCACATGACTTGGGGACAGTCTGGTACTTGTGTGAGTGCCTCAGGTATAGAACACACAGGGCCTTGGTGAGCTGGTATCCTTGTGTATGGCAGGACCATGGGCCGGGACCAGGGTGCAGCAAGTGCCTTGCACCTGGTGTTCAGAGAGCCCAGTACTGGCTGGGCAGACCCAGAAACTGTGTGTTCAGGGCCTGGACAGGCTCCTGAACCATAGGGTCAGAGTTCACGGGGGAGGCAAGGCAGACCAAGGCTGCAAAAGTAGCAGCTCCTTGCACCTGACCTCAGTGTGCCCCTCACTGACTCTGAGGCCCAGGGATCCCCTGAGGGCCCCCCAGGAAGTTAGGGTCTCAAGACCATGCCCCTCATTTGCCCCCTCCTCTTCCTCAGCCCCAGAGGCTCCTTCAATTTCTGTGATCCTCAGAGGCCCCAGGAGACCAGGTGATGGCAGCAGCCAGGCTCTTGCCAGTGCCGGCAGGACCCCAGGTAAACTGTCCCCAATGCTTATGCAGTGCCCCCAGCCAGAGCCCTGTGGTTCCTTCTGTGCCCCATAGAGCTCCTGAGAGAGCCAGAGCATCACTGCATCCCCTGAACTCTGTGGCCCCTTCCCAGTACCCACCTCAGCTCACAGAGCCCCTCCCCCACATTGCCAACTGCATCCCCTGAACTCTGTGGCCCCTTCCCAGTACCCACCTCAGCTCACAGAGCCCCTCCCCGCATTGCCACTGCTCATGTCACATGCACCCACTCCCCATCACAGAGGTCAGGATTTGGTCTTACCTGCAGCAGCCCCTGTCATTCCAGGCCAAGTTGACCTTCGAGGATGTGGCTGTGCTCCTCTCCCAGGATGAATGGGACCGCCTGTGTCCTGCTCAGAGAGGCCTCTACAGAAATGTGATGATGGAAACCTATGGGAATGTAGTCTCATTGGGTAAGCCCCCTTAGCAGGCCTTGTCTGTGTATCTGTGTATTAGACTGGGGTGGGGGCTTCTCAGGGTACGGGGCCTGGGGCAGGCTGGTCCTGGAGGTTTGCTCTCATCACCTCTCTGGGTGTTCAGCTCCAGCAGAAGGTCAGTCCTGTCCATTTTCATGTCCCCACAAGTGGCTTGGGCAGGGGGAGGGGGCTCTGTAAATATTGTATAAACAAAGACTTCCCTCCCCACGAGCAGGACTTCCAGGATCCAAGCCTGACATAATCTCCCAGCTGGAACGAGGGGAAGATCCCTGGGTCTTGGACAGGAAGGGGACTAAGAAGAGCCAGGGCCTGTGGAGTGACTACTCAGGTGAGTGAGGAGAGCTGGCCCCTCCCTCACGAGGGCTAAACAGGTCCTGAGCAAAGCTGTGGAGCTAGTTCATACTGAGCCGCTGATTGGAGTGGCTTCCACCTGGGGTAAAACCTTATCTGGCCTTGTCTGGCAAAGGAGTCTGGACTGGGGGTTGCTGAATCAGGTGGCAGTCAGTGGTGGGAAGTGAGCAGAGCAGTGAATTTCAACAAGCTGATGTGCAGAGCCATGTAGAGGAAGTTAGGGCGTGGCTGCAGTGATTCTGTCCCTGGACTGGTTAGCCAGATTTGCTCCTAATAGGACATTCAGGTTTTGAGAGTTACCTGGTGATTTAGAAAAGAACAAAGCATCCTAAATGTGGAAAGGAAGTGTCTCAACCTAACACTCAAGGTGAAGTGCTGAAAACACACAGGTTCATCTCAAGAACAAGACAAAGGAGCCCGCCATCCCCATGTCCATATAACACTGTACTGGGCATCCCATGTATGAAATAAGGCAAAACCGGCCGGGCGCGGTGGCTCACGCCTGTAATCCCAGCACTTTGGGAGGCCGAGGTGAGCGGATCACAAGGTCAGGAGATTGAGACCATCCTGGCTAACACGGTGAAACCCCGTCTCTACTAAAAATAGAAAAAAATTAGCTGGGCGTGGTGGCGGGCGCCTGTAGTCCCAGCTACTCGGGAGGCTGAGGCAGGAGAATGGTGTGCACCCGGGAGGCGGAGGTTGCAGTGAGCTGAGATTGCGCTACTGAACTCCAGCCTGGGTGACAGAGTGAGACTCTGTTTCAAAAAAGAAATAAAAATAAAAAATAAGGCAAAATCAAAGCTATAAGAATTGGAAAGAAAAAAGCATTGTTTGCAGTTTATGTGATTGTCAGCCTGGAAAATGATTGATTAAAATTTCACAAGGGAAATTACCAGTTTTGCTGGATACAAATTTTTTTTTTTTTTTTTTTTTTTTTTGAGACAGTCTTGCTCTGTCACCCAGTCTGGAGTGCAGTGGCACGAGTCTCGGCTTACTGCAAACTCTGCTGCCCAGGTTCAAGCAATTCTGCGGTTTGGTTTTTTTTTTTGAGACAGAGTCTCACTCTCGCCGAGGCTGGAGTGCAGTGGCGCAATGTTGGCTCACTGCAAGCTCCACCTCCTGGGTTCACACCATTCTCCTGCCTCAGCCTCCTGAGTAGGTGCCCGCCACCACACCCAGCTTTTTTTCTTTATTTTTTTTTTTTGAGATGGAGTCTTGCTCTGTCGCCCAGGCTGGAGTGCAGTGGTGCAATCTCCGCTCACTGCAAGCTCCGCCACCTCCCAGGTTTATGCCATTCTCCTGCCTCAGCTTCCCAAGAAGCTGGGACTACAGGCGCCCGCCACCACGCCCAACTAATTTTTTTTTTTTTTTTTTTTTTTTTGTATTTTTAGTAGAGATGGGGTTTCACCGTGTTAGCTAGGATGGTCTTGATCTCCTGACCTCGTGATCCACCCATCTCGGCCTCCCAAAGTGCTAGGATTACAGGCATGAGCCACCGCGCCTGGCCGGTTCAAGCAATTCTTTTGCCTCAGCTTCTTGAATAGCTGGTATTACAGGTCCATGCCACCATGCCCAGCTAATTTTTGTAGTTTTAGTAGAGACAGGATTTCACCATGTTGGCCAGGCTAGTCTCGAACTTCTGACCTCAGGTGATCCACCTGCCTCAGCCTCCCAAAGTGCTGGTATTACAGGCATGAGCCACTGCACCTGGCCAAAAATGTTTTATTTATATTTGTCAGCAACCAGCAAAGGTGTAATATTTTAAAAGATAACATTTATAATAGCATCAGGAATATAAAGTATCCAAGAATTAATCTAACAAAAGATGTACAAGACCTTTAGATGGAAAAAATTATAAAAGGAAAGATGGTGCATAGATCCAACCCTGAAGTTCGTGTTTGTGGTTGCTTAAGGCAAAGAACCTCTGACTTCAGTAAGGTGATGTCTGAGTCTTAGGAAAACCTCCATCAGCCTGTCCTGCCATAGTGTGCCCCACTCAGGGTGAGCAGGGACAGTTCGGGCAACACCTCTGCTGGCTGATCAGCTTCGGTGTTTCAGATGTGGTGGTTTTCCCCTTGAAAGCTCCTCCTCATTTCTAAAGTAGCTTTATGTAGATAGGGCACCAGGTGTTACAGTCTACCTCTTCCTGGCCTGCAAAATCAGATATCCTCAGAGGAACAAGGTACATGCCAGCCCTAGAGGAATTTAATTTTCCAAGTGACTGTGAACAAGAAGACACATCATCATGTCTTGGAAATCTTGCATAGAACTTCTGCTTGCTGACTGCAGCTGTAGGAGGCAAGAAAACACAGGAGGGCATTTTGCCGCCACTGCCAAACCAGTCCTGGGCTCTCTCGTGTCCAGCTATGTACTCACCTGATGGAGAGCTTAAACTCCCTTTGAGTGCCCTTTGAATTTGATACCACAGAGACTGTGAAATTCTCTGGGAGCATGGCTGGTTGGAGATGAGAAGTTTTTTCACAGAAGCACCTGGTCACCTCACCTCTGGCACAGGCCACAGAGGACAGTGGGACTGAGTGAGTTTTAGATTACTGATGTGCATAGAAGCAGAAGCCACCTGCCACAACCTGGATTACTGCCGCTGGCATCAGAGCAGGTGAGGAGTGGAATATGCCTTTGTCTTGTCCTGGCAGTTCCTCAGGATGGTAAGTGTGTGCACCTGCCCAGCCCTGCCTCTGCTGTTTATAACTCAGTAAATTACATGTTCTAATAGCAATGGAAGGATTTGCCACTCTTTTTTGTTTTTGTTTTTGTTTTTGTTTTTTGAGAGATGGAGTCTTGCTCTGTCCCCCAGGCTGGAGTGCAGTGGTGAGATCTCAGCTCACTGCAACCTCTTTGCCTCCGGGGTTCAAGCGATTCTCCTGCCTCAACTTCCCTAGTAGCTGGGACTACAGACATGCACCACCACATCCCACGTCCAGCTAATTTTTGTATTTTTTAGTAGAGATGGGATTTCACTATATGTTGGCCAGGCTGGTCTCGAACTTCTGACCTCAAGTGATCCACTCGCCTCGGCCTCCCAAAGTGCTGGGATTACAGATGTGAGCCACTGTGCCCGGCCAGGATTTTCCACTCTTGAAGGGAGTATTTTGTTGTCACTTCAACTTGCTGTTTTTTTTCCAGACAACCTCAAATGTGACCACGCTACAGCCTGTACACAAGACAGTTTATCTTGTCCATGGGGTAAGTGTATACCTGATCTTTTTAATTCAGTACAATCTCTGAAGGTGTTAATGCTCATGTTCTACAAGAATGTAGAGGCTACTCAGGGTGCTATGAAGCGTGTTAAACAACTCACACAATTGCTACAAAACACCAGGGAGGGGCTTTTTGTGTTTTTTAATATTTAAAACATTTTTCCTTTTCTTGTGAGCCATAGTAAGCCTAGAGAGATTACTGGGTTTTTATAATTAAAAATTTATATCTGTGAAATCACTTTTTTTCCTTTTTTTGTCATGCTTAAAACATACTTCCCTACTTTATACTTAAAACAACAACTGAAACCATCATTCTAAAAGCAAGTGACTCTTGGCTGAAGTCCAGCTTCTGCAGAGTATGGATGCAAGGTGCAGGCAAGTTTGACCTTCACAGCAACTTGAGTCTGTCTCACAGACAGTCATATGATGCTTTCGTGCCATGGATGATTGAGCAAGTAATCTCTTATACAGTTAGTTTAGTGTGTGTGTGTGTGTGTGTGTGTTTCAGGCTGGAGTACATTGTAGAGACAGGGTCTTGCTATGTTGCCCAAGCTGGTCTCAAACTCCTGGGCTCAAGCAATCCTCCTGCCTCAGCCTCCCAACATGCTGGGATTACAGGCATGAGCCACTGTGCCTGGCCTATGTTTCATTATTAAAGGCATCTTGCCCATCTTGTCATCAGGTCAGAAGCCACCCATTCAGGAACCTTTTTTTTTTTTTAGACAGGCTGTCACTCTGTTGCCCAGGCTGGAGTACAGTGGCATAATCATGACTCATCACAGTTTCAACCTCCTGGGCTCAAGCATTCCTCCCACTTCAGCTTCCTGAGAGTAGCTATAACCGCAGGTGTAGACCACCATACCCAGCTAATTTTTGTAGAGATGGGGTTTCACCATGTTGCACAAGCTGGTCTTGAACTTCTGGCCTCAAGTGATCCTGCCGCCTTGCCCTCCCAAAGTGCTGGGATTACAGACATGAGCCACCACACCTGGTGAAACTTCAGACAATAGAAATAATACTTTTCCGTGTAAATGAGTAACTATTTCTTTAGCCTATAGGCTTTTATTCTGTGAAGATGAGGCTTATACATTAAAGAAAGAAAGAACTAAAACTTCTATCAGTTTAAAAAACATGTAGCCAGCCTAGGCAAGATACTGAGACCCCACACTACAAAATAAAATTTAAAAATTAGCCAGACATGGTGGTGCATTCCTGTAATCCCAGCCACATGGAGGCTGAGACAGGAGGATGGCTTGAGCCCAGGAGGTGGAGGTTGCAGTGAGCCGTGATCACACCACTGCACTCCAGCCTGGGTGACAGAGTGAGACCCTGTCTCAAAAAAACCCACACAGAGTAACTTTCTTTACTCAAGAGTAAATTGTTAAAAATGTGTTAAATGTTAAAAATTGTATTAAACTGGGCTGGGGGCGGTAGCTCACGCCTGTAATCCCAGCACTTCGAGAGGCCAAGGCGGATGGATCACCTGAGGTCAGGAGTTCGAAACCAGGCTGGCCAACATGGTGAAACCCCATCTCTACTAAAAATACAAAAAATTATCTGGGCGTGGTGGTGCATGCCTGTAATCCTAGCTCCTCGGGAGGCTGAGGCAGGAGAATCGCTTGAACCTGGGAGGCGGAGGTTGCAGTGAGCTGAGATCACACCATTGCACTCCAGCCTGGGCAATAAGACTGAAACTCCATCTCAAAAAAATTAAACTGAAGATAGTGAATTTAAATTTTTTAATTAAAAAAACTTAAATTCTCACTGTTTGAATTTGTCAATACACTTAATAAATAAATTCCTCTGAATAGAATAAAAAGACACAAATACTCAAAAAGAAAAGTAGGCACAAGTTTCTGCGTAGATTAGGAAAACCAAAGGGCCAATAAACAAGAAAACTGCTCAGCCTCATTATTCATCAGTAAAGTGGAAATCAGAACCACTGTGACACGATGTTACACCTTCAGAATGGAAAAAATGGAAAGATCTGACAATATCACATGTGGGTGAGGATGTAGGGCAGCTAATAGGGATATAAATTAACATAGCCACTTTGGAAAAGTATGGCATTGTCCAATGAAATTGAAAACATCACATCCTGAGAGAATGGAGATAAACTGAAGGGAAAAAAAAAAAAAAAACCTGAAATTGAAAACATGAATTCCTCTGTTTACCACTTCCCACTCTTGCATATGTATACAGCAAGGGCATTTGTGTGTAAGCACCAGGAAACATAGGAGAACCTTCACAGAAGCATGCTTCATGATTTAAAAAAAATTTGAAAATAATTCAGGACTGGGTGCCGTGGCTCATGCCTGTAATCCCAGCACTTTGGGAGGCCAAGGCGGGTGCATCACAACGTCAGGAGTTTGAGACCATCCTGGCCAACATGGTGAAACCCTGTCTCTACTAAAGATACAAAAAAATTAGCTGGCCGTGGTGGCATGTGCCTGTAATCCCAGCCACCAGGGAGGCTGAGGCAGGAGAATCACTTCAACCCAGGAGGCAGAGGTTGCAGTGAGCTGAGATCATGCCATTGCACTCCAGCCTGGGTGACAGAGTGAGACTCTGTCTCAAAAAAAAAAAGAATTATGTTCATAAACAGAATAGACATAAACAAACTATGGTATTTTAACCTAATGGAAAATACTGCAGTGAAAATGATTGAATAACTGCTGTACAACAACATGATATATCTCAAAAACATAATGCTGATGGGAAAACAAGTTCCAGAAGACTGTGCTCCATGAAATTATAGAAAGCTCAGAAACGTGCATAACTAAATAAAACAAAATAATGTTTAGAGCCAGGCACAATGGCTCAAGCCTGTAATCCCGGCACTTTGGGAGGCAAAGGCAGGAGGATCATTTGAGCCCCCCAGGAGCTTGAGGCTGCAGTGAGCTATGATAGCAGCCACTGCACTCCAGCTTGGGTGACAGAGCGAGACTCCTCTAAAAAACAAAAAAATCACTGTTGTCCTCAGCACCTCTTACCTCCCACCCACTCACACACAATCAGCCTGCAGAGCACTCGACCTGCTCCCAGAAGGGTCTCCACTCCAGCCTTTCCCGCCATCTGTGCTGCTGCTCCTGAAGGCCTCATCTGTGGCCTAAAGTTGGCAGCAGATTCCCATTATGTCCCTCTGCACCTTCAGTCTTGTCCTTCCCTCCCCTCCTCCTACCATTGCATGGTGCACATGAAAGTATCTTCCACATGGCAGGCCCAGTGGTTCACACCTGTAATCCCAGTACTTTGGGAGACTGAGGTGGGTGAATCACTTGAGGTCAAGAGTTCAAGACCAGTCTGGCCAACACGGCAAAACCCCATCTCTACTAAAAATACAAAAATTAGCCAGGCATGGTGGCGTGCGTCTATAATCCCAGTTACTCAGAAGGCTCAGACACAAGAATCGCTTGAACCCGAGAGGTGGGGGTTGCAGTGAGCCGTGATGGCACCACCGCACTCCAGCCTGGATAACAGAGCAAGGCTCCGTCTCAAAAAAAAAAGAGAAATTCTTTTCCACAAAGAGGTAACAGCACCACCACCCCTACCTCATGTACAATGTCTATTGGCCTCCAGATGGCACCCCCCAACTTGCTCATAACTTACACCTCTCCCTGCCTGCCCAAGTGCTGCTGTCTGCCCCACAGGGCACCCACGTTGTGTCGGCCTGCATTTCAGCTCTGTCCACATGAGGACCCCTGGGAGGGCAGGGCTCAGGCACCACTGGGCTATTGCCCTGCTGTTCTGTGGACTCCACGCAGGGGTGTGACCTCAAACTGGAGTTTGCACCTTTCTCTTAAACCTCACAATTAGCCTTGGCACATTCCTGTTTGGAAACATTATCTTCAGATTTCTAGTTGTTTGACACAGTTATGGTGGTTCTGTTCCTCTCTAGCTCACACAGACGTGTGCATTGAGGGATTTTGCACCTTCATCAGCAAGGCCAGTTTCAGTGTTGCACTAGCTCTTCAGTTTTGAGTAGCATTAACATTTTCATTTTGGATTTGTTCTTTCAGAATGTGAAACCAAGGGAGAGAGTCAAAGTACAGACTTGAGTCCGAAGCCATTAATTTCAGAGGAAACAGTGATTCTGGGGAAAACACCCTTGGGGAGGATTGATCAAGAAAATAATGAAACAAAGCGAAGCTTCTGTCTGAGTCCAAACTCTGTTGACCACCGTGAAGTTCAGGGCTTAAGCCAAAGCATGCCACTCACTCCACACCAGGCAGTGCCATGTGGAGAGAGGCCCTACATGTGTGTTGAGTGTGGGAAGTGCTTTGGCCGGAGTTCTCACCTCCTGCAGCATCAGCGTATCCACACTGGAGAGAAACCCTATGTGTGCAGTGTGTGTGGGAAGGCCTTCAGCCAGAGCTCAGTCCTTAGTAAACACAGGAGAATTCACACAGGTGAGAAGCCCTATGAGTGTAATGAGTGTGGAAAAGCCTTTAGAGTGAGCTCAGATCTTGCTCAGCATCACAAGATACATACGGGAGAGAAGCCTCACGAATGTCTCGAGTGTCGGAAAGCCTTCACTCAGCTCTCACATCTCATTCAGCACCAGCGGATCCACACGGGAGAAAGGCCGTACGTGTGTCCATTGTGTGGGAAAGCCTTCAACCATAGCACTGTCCTGCGGAGCCACCAGAGGGTACACACTGGGGAGAAGCCTCACAGGTGCAATGAGTGTGGGAAAACCTTCAGTGTGAAGAGGACACTGCTGCAGCACCAAAGGATCCACACCGGGGAGAAGCCCTACACGTGCAGTGAATGTGGGAAGGCCTTCAGCGACCGCTCAGTCCTCATTCAGCACCACAACGTGCACACTGGGGAGAAGCCCTATGAGTGCAGTGAGTGTGGGAAGACCTTCAGCCACCGGTCCACCCTGATGAATCACGAGCGGATCCACACCGAGGAAAAGCCCTATGCATGCTACGAATGCGGGAAGGCCTTCGTTCAGCACTCACACCTGATCCAGCACCAGAGAGTCCACACTGGGGAGAAACCCTATGTGTGTGGTGAATGTGGGCACGCCTTCAGTGCACGCCGGTCTCTGATCCAGCATGAGAGAATCCACACGGGTGAAAAGCCCTTCCAGTGCACAGAATGTGGCAAAGCCTTCAGCCTGAAAGCAACTCTGATTGTGCACTTGAGGACCCACACGGGTGAGAAGCCCTATGAATGCAATAGCTGTGGGAAGGCCTTCAGCCAGTATTCAGTGCTCATCCAGCACCAGCGAATCCACACAGGCGAGAAGCCCTACGAGTGCGGGGAGTGTGGCCGTGCCTTCAACCAGCACGGCCACCTAATCCAGCACCAGAAAGTGCACAGAAAGTTGTGACCCATGGCTGACACAAGAATCCATTCTCACAGAAACTGCACGTGGAACCACAAGCAGCCTTCAGCCCAAGAGAAGTTTCTGTTAACTCTATAGGAAGCCTTTCTTTGGTGATTCAATGTCACAAAATAACTCAAAAAAGAAGCAGTTAGCATGCTGTTCCTGTGGAAAAACTTCAGAGACTGCCTGTTTTATTTTCCTCAACATCTTGAAGTTATATTGGAGAGTAATCATAAAATTGTAGTGAATTTTGGTAAAAACAGCCATAATTCTTTCTTTGACATTAGTTTATTTGAACTAAGGTAATTTAAGGCATAAGAACTATTATCCCAATAAAATCTTACATTCCAAATAAAGTTCTTTTTCTAAGAACATTACATGCCCTTCCTAAATGTCAATTAACCATACTAATTATTGCACTTAAAATTTGAAAGTTGGACTATTTTCAGTATTCTCTTAGAACACTAGTGTTATATGGATAAAGTGATATAAAAAGATATTTTCATCAAGTATCATGTGAAATGGAAAGCCTAAGTGTGTGGAAACACCTGTTTTGTATGAAACAAGGAAAAAGTCTAAAGATATATTAGTGAGAAATTACATAAATTTAGAAAACTTTTTTTTTTTGGAGACAGTCTTGCTCTGTTGCCCAGGCTGGAGTGCAGTGGCATGATCTTGGCTCACTGCAGTCTCTGTGCCCTCAGATTCAAGCTTTTCTTGTGCCTCAGCCTCCCAAGTAACTAGGATTATAAGTATGCCCCATCATGCCTGGCTAATTTTTGTATTTTTAGTAGATACGGGTCTTACCATGTTGGCCAGGCTGGTCTCGAACTCCTGGCCTCAACTGATCCGCCCACCTTGGCCTCCGAAAGTGTTGGGATTACAGGCATGAGGCACCATGCCTGGCCTAGAAAACCCTTTATCTGGAGCTTTAACTTTATTCAAGATCAGAAAGGATATGCTAACTTTTTAGTAAAATTCAACTCAAAAATGGGTATTTTCCTCAAAACCTGCCCTTATGACCTGCAGATCCTGTGCCCCAGAAACCATGGGATGTCTCAATTCCTATGCAGGCAAAGGAGGGGAGCTTCACACTCGGCAGACCTCATAGCTGTTACACCAAGTGGGTACCTCTTTACATCTTATGGTATTTCTCCCCAAAAATGCTGAAAATACTGTTGTTTGGTAGATATATTTAAAATATACATTTCTCAAATTCAGGTAGCTCTTTTACTATCTCTAATATTCATTTATTTGATTTTCTTCATTTTTTTACTCCTGATTCAAGAGTCTAGATTCCATTGCCATATTACTATGAGGAAGATGAATCCGGTTTATTCATAATTAAAAATTTGTATTTGTTCAGAATTATTCTAAGTTTTTTTTTTTTTTTTTTTTTTTTTTTTTTTTTTTTTTTGAGACGAAGTCTTGCTCTTGTTCCCCAGGCTGGAGTGCAATGGCACGATCTCAGCTCACTGCAACCTCTGCCTCCTGGGTTCAAGCAATTCTCCTTCCTCAGCCTCCCGAGTAGCTGGAATTACAGGCGCCTGCTACCACACCCGACTAATTTTTGTATTTTTAGTAGAAATGAGGTTTCACCTTGTTGGCCAAGCTGGTCTCGAACTCCTGACCTCAGGTGATCCGCCCGCCTTGGCCTCCCAAAGTGCTGGGATTACAGGCATGAGCCACCACGCCCGGCCAGGGATACAGTTCTTAAAACTGAATCAGGCCGGGCGTGGTGGCTCAAGTCTGTAATCCCAGCACTTTGGGAGGCCGAGATGGGCGGATCACGAGGTCAGGAGATCGAGACCATCCTGGCAAACACGGTGAAACCTCGTCTCTACTAAAAAATACAAAAAACTAGCCGGGCGAGGTGGCGAGCGCCTGTAGTCCCAGCTACTCTGGAGGCTGAGGCAGGAGAATGGCGTAAACCCGGGAGGCAGAGCTTGCAGTGAGCTGAGATCCGGCCACTGCACTCCAGCCTGGGCGACAGAGCGAGACTCCGTCTCAAAAAAAAAACTGAATCAGAACCATTTCTGGTAGCAGCCAGCTACAAAGGAATCAAATGTATGAGATTCAAGCCACTTCAAATTCTCAACATGTTAAGTGTCTGAGATAGAGAAGGGCTGTCTTCACCCCAGGCCCCCACCCCCAACATCTGTCAGCTTGGTGGGGAAGAAATAGGCACTAGGATATTGTTCCTTTTTGTTTGTTTGTTTTACAGACGGTCTTGCTCTGTCACCAGGTTGGAGTGCAGTGGTGCCATCATGGGTCACCGCTGCTTCAAACTCCTGGGCTGAAGCAATCCTCCCACCTCAGCTTCCCAAAAGGTTAGGATTACAGGCATGAGCTGCTGTGCCCATCCAGGCATTGATCCTTAAGTCCACAGCAAAACACCACGATGTAGACAAAAGCTTGTTCCCCCTTCTATGTACAGACACTGGTGAGAGAAACTGACAACAGTGAGGTATTAACTCCAGAGAGGAACTGGTAACTGATTTTGTTAACCTGAGAAAGGAGCTGACATCACTAGTGTTTTACTTCAGAGCAACTGAAACCACTGACGTGAAATTCCAGAGGAACTACTATTACTGAGATGTTACTTCAGAGGGACTGAGATCACTGAAGTGAAACTTCAGATTAGCTCAGGTAACCGAGGTGTTAACTTCAGAGGCGCTATCCATTCCCTGAGGTGTTGTTTCCAATAGATGAAATAACTAAGGTGTTACTTCAGAGAAGACAAGAGCGTAACTGTTTCTTTGGAGAAGAGCTGAGATCACTGAGGTGTCACTTCAGAAAGAGAGACAATTTGTGTTACTTCAGAGGTTCTGAGTACACTGAGGTGTTTCATCAGAGAGGAGTTGAGATCACTGGGTGTTACTTCTGAAAGGAACAGACATCACTAATGGGTACTGCAGAGTGGCTCTGACCACTGAGGTTTACTTCAGAGGAGCTGAAATAACGTAAATGGGATGCTAAGGTAATACTTTAGAGATAGATCATTGAGGTAATTCTTCAGAGACGCTGAGATCACAGAGGTGTCTCTTCAGAGAAGTTGAAATCACTAACGTGAAACTCCAGAATGGAGGTCACTGACTGCTATTTCACAAAGGAAGTGAAATCACTATATTGTACCATCAGAAAGATGAGAATGCTGAGATGTTACTTAGGAGCTGAGATCACTGAGGTTCTGCTTCAGAGTAAAGCTGATATCAATGAGGTGTTACTTAAGGGAGGAGCTGAGGTTACTGAGGTATTATTCAGGACCACGATGATATCCCTCAGGTGTTAGAAGCTGAGATCACAGAGATGTTACTTAACAGAGGCTGAGACTGCTGACGTGATTCTTCAGAAAGGAAATGAGATCACTAAGCTGTTACTTTAGAAAGGAGACGAAACAACTCCAGCTGATTACTGGAGTTGAGATCACACAGATGTTACTTCAGAGATGGCTGAAATCACTAAGGTGATTCTTTAGAGAAAGGTTGAGATCACTAGGGGTGACGCTTTAAAAAGAGGTTACTTTAGGGAAAAGCTATGACCACTGAGATGTTACTTCAGAATGGAGCTGAGATCACTGAGGTAATAGTCCAAAGAGGAACTGAGATTACTGAGGTGTTACTTCAGAGCCAAGAGATCACTCAGGTTCCTAGATGAGATCACTGAGGTGAAAGTCCAGAAATCTGAGATCACATCAATGTTAATTTAGAGAGAAAATGAGAACACTGTGGTGCTATCTTAAATCTTCTATGAAGGGAAGCTGCTAACCCGTATTAGTTGAGTCCGCAGCTGGCATGTGACTCAGTGGCAGCTGCTCAGTGCCCACTACTATTCAGGCCCCAATTTCTAATCATTAAAGACAAAGTCATATTCCAATTAAGAAGAGAATAATTCAGTTAAATTCAATACACAGGAACATTTGTTTAGAAAGACTGTGTATCACAGGACAACTTAAGTTACACAGTACAAGTTATTCTGGATTCCAGTGACCTAGGTTTTCAGGGAAATCCTTCCAAAAAGTATAGTTTGTTTTCCTGCCTTCTTAAAGTGAGCTTAATATCATTCTGCCTGTTCTTGCTGTGTCAGGCTGCCATTGATCCACTGGCGAGAATGCAGGCTCAGGTGTCCATGGAGCCAGGAAGTGGGCTTCAATGCCCTTCTTTCTGAGGAGGATTCCCAGGCCATGTATTCTTGCCACTCACTTCCTCCTCTCCAAGGAGAAAGGTGGCACATGACCTACTGGAACATATGGGCTGTCTACCTTTTTGGAATATATCAAAGGCCAGGGCCCTGAACTTTCATGCTGATAACAGCCTTCTCAACCATTATCTGCTGCCTCTGATTTGTCGGCAGCATTCCACCTTTATTTTGGATTTGTTTTATTCAGAAGTCTGTATGTTTTAGGTATTTAAATACTTCTCTTTGGCTAGGCACAATGGCTCACACCTGTAATCCCAGCACTTTGGGAGGCTGAGGTGGGCAGATCGCTTGAACCCAGGACTTTAAGACCAGCCAGACCAACATGGTGAAAATGCTTCTCTAAAAAAAAAAAAAAAAAATTAGCTGGGTGTGGTGGTTTGTGCCTGTAGTCCCAGATATGCAGGAGGCTAAGGTGGGAGGATTGATTGAAGCTGGGAGTTCAAGACTAGTGAGCTGTGATCATAGTACTGCACTCTAGCCTGGACAACAGAGCGAGACCTTGTCACAAAAAATACATACATATTTCTTTTAAAATTGTTTATCCTAACAGCTACTAAGAATTTGAAACGGTTCTCTTCAAATTTTCTATTATTTTGGAAAACATTTTAGTCTGCCTGGAATTTATTTCTGTGTATAATCTGATGCTTTCCAATAAAAAAGTAGTGACTGGAACAAGTATTTGCAGTGAAGAAAGATCAATAACTTTGACATAAAGATCTACAAATCAGTGATCACAGGACATGAACAGAACACTCCAAAGAAGAGAATATACAACCATGGAAGCCTGGAAAAGGCTCAAGTGTGCCAATCCCAAAACAAATAACATGCTACCTACCCACTAATCAGTAAAGATTATACTGTAATGACCAGGTATGAGAAGATGTGTGCTTTCATGCATTGTTGATGATATTATCAATTAATATAATCCTTTTTCCCTGGAATTTCTCTGGGCCATAAAGTGGCTTCTTACCGGGGGAAACCCCACCCCCGATATTCAACGTGGGTTCTTTTCTATTTCCCTAAGTGTCAGCTGGTCTGAGAAATAAAGGGAAAGAGTACAAGAGAGAGAAATTTTAAAGCTGGGTGTCTGGGGGAGACATCACATGTCAGCAGGTTCCTTGATGCCCCCTGAGCTGTAAAATTGCAAGTTTTTATTAGCAATTTTCAAAGGGGAGGGAGTGCACAAATAGGGTGTGGGTCACAGAGGTCACATGCTTTAAGGGCAATAAAAGATCACAAGGCAGGAGGTTAGGGCAAGATCACAAGGTCAGGGTGAAACGCGAATCACTAATGAACTTCCATGTCCCATTGTGCATGCATTGTCATTGATAAACAAGGTTCAAGAGCAGAGAACCAGTCTGACTAGAATTTGCCAGGCTGGAATTTCCTAATCCTAGCAAGCCTGGGGGTGCTGCAGGAGACTAGGGCATGTTTCATCCCTATCTACATCTGCATAAGGCAGACACCCCCAGAGTGGCTATTTCAGAGGCCCCACCCTGGGAATGCATTCTTTTCCCAGGGCTGTTAATTATTAATATTCCTTATTGGGGAAAGAATTCAGCAATACTTCTCTTACCCGTTTTCAGTCATAAGAGAAATATGCCTCTGTCCTGCCCAGCCCACAGACAGACTTTAAAGTTACCTCCCTTGTTCCCTGAAAAATCACTGTGATCCTGTTCTTAAGGTGCCCAGATTTCACATTGTTCAAACACACATGCCTTACAATTTGTGCAGTTAATGCAATCATCACAGGGTCCTGAGGCATACATCCTCCGCTTACGAAGATGACAGGATTAAGAGATAGTAAAGACAGGCATAGGAAATCACAAGAGTATTTATTGGGGAAGTGATAAATGTCCATGAAATCTTCACAATTTATGTTCTTCTGCCATGGCTTCAGCCGGTCCCTCCATTTGGGGTCCCTGACTTCCTGCAACAGCTTCTGCTGTGGCTATCCCATGTCCAGTGTGAGGAGACAGTGGTATGACTCATCCCTTCTCTGGAGGAAGATGACAGCACACTGGGCTTGGCATGTGCCAGGCATCCCTGAGGCATCCCTGAGGGAGAGGGGGCATTCCCAGAAAACAGGCTGGGAAATCTCTGGCCACCAACAGCCACTCAGTGTACGGAGGGGCTGGTGATAGAGGCTGGGAGTGTCTTGTCTAGGACTTGGACTTGCCCTGGAGTGGGGGAAACTTTTGGGTGGTAGTAGTGTGTATTAGGGTTCTCTAGAGGGACAGAATAGAATATATACATATATATACACACACACACATACATACATATATACATACACATACATATATATGGAAGAACTTGGAAGTCCGATGTTCCAGGACAGGAAGCATCCAGCATGGAAGAAAGATGTAGGCTGGGAGGCTAGGCCAGTCTCTCCTTTTCATGTTTTTCTGCTTGCTTTATATTCACTGGTATCTGATTAGATGGTTCCCACCAGATTAAGGGTGGGTATGCTTTCCCCAGCCCACTGACTCGAATGTTGATATCCTTTGGCAACACCCTTGCATAGACACCCAGGATCAATACTTGGCATTCTTCAATCCAATCAAGTTGACACTCAGTATTAACCATCTCAAGTCCACCCCTTGTCAACTTGAACCCATACACATCTCCTGAGATCATACATAATCTTCAAATAAAGACAATAATAAGGTTATAATTATGCCTAAACTACAACTATCTTTTGTACAACTGGAAACAAACCAATCCCCAACCCAAATACTATTACATAAAGTTAATATTTAAATGCTGACATGATGTCAATAAATCTTATGTCACATGATAAAGGAAAATGAAATAAAATGAATATATTCTTAGTACAAGTGTATACATGCACAAACATGTTTTGTTTTTTTTCTGAGACAGAGCCTCGGTCAGTTGCCCAGGCTGGAGTACAGTGGCGCAATCTCAGCTCACTGCAAGCTCCGCCTCCCGGGTTCATGCCATTCTCCTGCCTCAGCCTCCCGAGTAGCTGGGACTACAGGCGCCCGCCACCACGTCCGGCTAATTTTTTGTATTTTTAGTAGAGACGGGGTTTCACTGTGTTAGCCAGGATATTCTCAATCTCCTGACCTCGTGATCCGCCCGCCCCGGCCTCCCAAAGTGCTGGGATTACAGACGTGAGCCACTGCGTCTGGCCAACACAAACATGTTTTTAACAAAAGAAGGAAAAATACTCATGACAATTACAGTCCCCATTTCTGCAGCTGGTCACATGGTCGTAGCTGATATTGATGACTACCTTCTTCTACTGCCCATTCTGTATTTCCTTTGCCTTCAGCAGGCACCTCCACAGACCATGGTTTTTTTCCTGGTGGAGTGACCCAAACCTTCATTCCTGAAGGGTCTGGGCCATTTGTAGTCCTGCCTGGATTGGGCTGTTACAGATTCCTACTGACCTTAATCACAGGGCATGGTAATATTAAGAGATGCCCCAATGGATTGCCTGTATTCCACACATACTCTTCCATACCTCCATTGTGGAATAGACTGATTTCATCTTGATAGTCCAGTTCAAGCACCCCAGGCAACACTGTAACTCCCTCTTAGCTTGTTGACTTAAAGGTAGGAGGAGCCCAAAGTGTCCAAGTGGGAATCTGAACTTCCAGTTTAATGGGATCGTTGTGTCTCTTGGTAGCAGCATTCCTCTCTCTGAAACTAAGACCTCTAGGCCAGCAGAATGTAATGTCACGGGAACACGAAGCAAAAATTTTGCTAGTGGGTCAGTAGGGGTGATGGTGAGTGGTGCCCCTTCCACTTCCACCCCTTGATTCCTGGACCCGTGAATCCTGGCTATGGGAGAAACATTACCATATATTGGACACTGATTCCGAGCATACACGGCCTTCTGGAGAACTTTGCCCCAGCCTTGCAAAGTAGTGTCACCTAGTTGGCATTGTAATTGTGACTTCAAAAGGCCATTCCACCGTTCTAGCAATCCACCTGCTTCAGGGTGATGGCAAACATGGTAAAACCAGTGAATTCCATGAGAATGAACCCACTACTACACTTCTTTAGCCATAAAGTGAGTGCCTTGGTCAGAGGCAATGCTGTGTGTAATACCATGACGGTGGATGATGAGGCATTCCATAGGCCCACAGATGGTAGTCTTGGCAGAAGCATTGCCTGCAGGATAGGTAGACCGATATCTGGAGTGTCTATTCCAGTGAGGACAAACCTCTGCCCTTTCCATGATGGAAGAGGTCCAGTATAATCAACCTGCCACCAGGTAGGTGACTGATCACCCCGAGGAATGATGGTGCCATATTAAGAGCTCAGTGTTGGTCTCTGTTGATGGCAGATTGGGCACTCAGCAGTGGCTGTAGCCGAATCAGCCTTGGTAATTGGAAGTCCGTGTTGCTGAACCCATGAGTAACCTCCATCCTGGCCACCATGGCCACTTTGTTCATGGGCCCATTGGGCAATGACAGGGGTGGCTGGGGAAAGAGGCTGAGTGGTGTCCACAGAATGGGTCATCCTATCCACTTGATTATGAAACTCCTCCTCTGCTGAGGTCACCCATTGGTGAGCACTCACATGAGACACAAATATCTTCACAGTTTTTGACCACTCAGAGAGGTCCACCCACATACCTCTTCCCCAAATTTCTTTGTCACCAATTTTCCAATCATGCTTCTTCCAAGTCCCTGACCATCCAGCTAAACCATTGGCTATAGCCCATGAATCAGTATATAATCACACATCTGCCCATTTCTCCTTCCATGCAAAGCGCACAACCAGGTACACTGCTCAAAGTTCTGCCCACTGGGAAGATTTCCCTTCACCGCTGTCTTTCAAGGATGTCTTAGAAAGGGGCAGTAGTGCTGCAGCTGTCCACTTTCAGGTGGTGTCTGCATATTGTGCAGAACCATCTGTGAACCAGGCCCTCGTCTTCTCTTCCTCTGTCAACTGATCATGGAGAACTCCCCATAAGGCCATCAGTGCAGGCTGGGGGAGAGAAGGCAGGGGGGCAGGAGTGGAGTCATGGGCATTTGAGCCACTTCCTCATGTAACTTACTTGTGCCTTCAGGGCCTGCTTGAGCCGATCATGTACATACCACTTCCATTTGATGATGGAATGCTGCTGTGCATGACCCACTTTATGGCTAGATGGGTCAGAAAGCACCCAGTTCAAGAAAGACAGTTCAGGTCACATGGTGACTTGATGAGCCACAGTCAAACATACAGTTTCCACCAAAGTCCAGTAACAGAACAAGGGCTGTCTCTCAAAAGGAAAGTAGCTATCTGCAGAAGATGGCAGGGCCTTGCTCCAAAATCCTAGAGGCCTCTGCTGTGATTCACCTGTGGGGGCCTGCCAAAGGCTCCAAACAGCATCCCTATCTGCCACTGACACTTCAAGCACCATTGGATCTGCTGGGTCATATGGCCCAAGTGGCAGAGCAGCTTGCACAGCAGCCTGGACCTGTTGCAGAGCCTTCTCCTGTTCTGGACCCCACTCAAAACTGGCAGCCTTTTGGGTCACTCAGTAAATGGGCTGGGGTAACACACCCAAATGAGGAATGTGTTGCCTCCAAAATCCAAATAACCCCACTAGGCATTATGCTTCTTTCTTGGTTGTAGGAGGGGCCAAATGCAGCTTCCTTCACCTTAGAAGGAATATCTCAACAGGCCCCACACCATAGACCCCTAGGAATTTTACCGACGCCGGCGCGGTGGCTCAAGCCTGTAATCCCAGCACTTTGGGAGGCCGAGACGGGCGGATCACAAGGTCAGGAGATCGAGACCATCCTGGCTAACACAGTGAAACCCCGTCTCTACTAAAAAATACAAAAAACTAGCCGGGCATGGTGGCGGGCGCCTGTAGTCCCAGCTACTCGGGAGGCTGAGGCAGGAGAATGGCATGAACCCGGGAGGCGGAGCTTGCAGTGAGCTGAGATCCGGCCACAGCACTCCAGCCTGGGCGGCAGAGCGAGACTCCGTCTCAAAAAAAAAAAAAAAAAAAAAAAAAAGAAAGAAATTTTACCGAGGTAGAAGGTCCCTGAATTTTAGTCAGATTTATTTTGCATCCTCTGGCATGCAAATGTCTCACAGTAAGTCCAGTGTGTTTGCTACTTCTTACTCACTGGATTCAGTCAGCATAATGTCATCAGTGTAATGAACCAGTGTGACATCTTGCAGAAGCAAAACGTGATCAAGCTCTCTCTAAATAAGGTTATGATGCAAAGCTGGAGAGTTGATACACCTGAGGCAAGACAGTAAAGGTATACTGCTGGCCTGGCCAGATGAAGACAAATTGCTTCTGGTGGGCCTTATGGACAGGAATGAAGAAAAAGACATTGCCAAGTCAATGGTTGCATACCAGGTACTAGGATGCCGAGACCAGCTTGGTTGGGGAGACCCCAACCCAGTGGTGCTAGAGGAATTAAAGACACACACACAGAAATATAGAGGCATGAAGTGAGAAATCAGGGGTCTCACAGCTTTCACAGCTGACAGCCCCGAACAGAGATTTACCCACATATTTATTAACAGCAAACCAGTCATTAGCATTGTTTCTATAGATATTAGATTACCTAAAAGTACCCCTTATGGGAAACAAAGGATGGGTCTGGCTAGTTATCTGCAGCAGGAGCATGTCCTCAAGGCACAGATCGCTGGTGCTATTGTTTGGGTTTAAGAATGCCTTTAAGCAGTTTTCCCGCCCTGGGTGGGTCAGGTGTTCCTTGCCTTCATTCCAGTAAACCCACAACCTTCCAGTGTGGCGTTATGGCCATCATGAAAATGTCACAGTGCTGCAGAGATTTTGTTTATGGCAGTTTTGGGGCCAGTTTGTGGCCAGATTTTGGGGGGCCTGCTCCCAATACCAGGAGGTTGTTGATTTGCACCAGCAATGAAACCGCACCTGGTACGGCAGCTGCAAGTGGAGTCACCACTTGGTTAAGCCCACGATAATCCACGAGTGTCATTCTCCAAGATCCAGCTGTCTTCTGCACAGGCCAAACGGGCGAGCTGACGGGGAGGCGGTGGGAGTCACCACCCCTGCATCCCTCAAGTCCTTGATAGTGGCACTAATCTCCATATTCCCTCCAGAGATTCACTAGTTTTTTATTTACTACTTTTCTCGGTACAGGCAGCTCTAATGGCTTCCATTTGGCATTTCCAACTGTAATAGTCTTTACCAGTCAGGGAGCCAGTGTGGGGGTTCTGCCAGCTGCTAAGTATGTCTACGCCAATTATGCATCCTGGCACTGGGAAAATGACCACAGGATGAGTCTGGGGACCCACTGGACCCACTGTAAGTTGGACCTTAGCTAAAACTCCATTAATTACCTGACCTCTGCCTCCTGACCTCAGGTGATCCACCCACCTTGGCCTACCAAAGTGCTGGAATTACAGGCATGAACCACCCTGTCTGGCCATTGTTTTCTTTCTCTTTTTCTTTTCTTTTTTTCTCTCTTTCTTTTTTTTTTTTTTTTTTTTTTTGAGGCGGAGTCTCGCTCTGTTGCCCAGGCTGGAGTGCAGTGGTGCAATCTCAACTCACTGCAAGCTCCGCCTCCTGGGTTCACGCCATTCTCCTGCCTCAGCCTTCCGAGTAGCTGGGACTACAGGCGCCCTCCACCCACCACTCCCAGATAATTTTTTGTATTTTTTTTTTTTTTTTTTTTTTTTTTTTTTTTTTTTTTTTTTTTTTTGAGACGGAGTCTTGCTCTGTCGCCCAGGTTGGAGTGCAGTGGCCGGATCTCAGCTCACTGCAAGCTCCGCCTCCCGGGTTCACGCCATTCTCCTGCCTCAGCCTCCCAAGTAGCTGGGACTACAGGCACCGCCACCTCGCCCGGCTAGTTTTTGTATTTTTTAGTAGAGACGGGGTTTCACCGTGTTCACCAGGATGGTCTCGAACTCCTGACCTCGTGATCCGCCCGTCTCGGCCTCCCAAAGTGCTGGGATTACAGGCTTGAGCCACCGCGCCCGGCCAATTTTTTGTATTTTTAGTAGAGACGGGTTTTCACCGTGTTATCCAGGATGGTCTTGATCTCTTGACCTCATGATCTGCCTGCCTCGGCCTCCCAAAGTGCTAGGATTACAGGCGTGAGCCCCCGCACCCGGTCCAGCCATCATTTTCTTTCATCACCTTGTCCACTGAACTTAGGAGCAACCAACCAGCTTCATCATGTTCCTTGGTTCTCCACATATAGTCAAAGGTATTATGTATAGAGTTACCAAACTCCTTGCCTCTCATGAGCCGTGAATCAGGAGCGTGAAATGCATTTATTTTGTATAACTCTCTAAACAGTTTACACCAAGGACTATCAGTGTTCTCCATACTATTAGAAGTAGAGTCCTTAACATTTTGGGGTTCAATCATATTAACCAGCCAAATCCAGAAACCCCAAAACCAACAAAAGAACTCTAATATTTTGTTCTTCCAGAACCACTCCTGGTACCAAAATCTGTATTAGTCAGAGTTCTCTAGAGGGACAGAACTAATGGAATAGATATATAAAGGGGAGTATTAACTTACACAATCACAAGTTCCCACAATAGGCTGTCTGCAAGCTTGAGGAGTAAGGAGAGCCCGTCCGAGTCTCAAAACTGAAGAACCTGGAGTCAGATGTTGGAGAGCAGGAAGCATCCAGCATGGCAGAAAGATGTAGGCTGGGAGGCTAGGCCAGTCTTGGCTTTTCACGTTTCTCCAGTATTAACCATCACACCTATAAATTTCCCCAGCCTGTAAGCAGCTGTGGGCTCTATTAAGCTTATCCCCCATCTCTACAGGTTTTTGCAATATACCTGTGTTGTTCTTGAGCTGCAATCTCTCTCTGTCTCTCTCTCTCTCTGTCTCTCTCTCTCTCTCTCTCTCTCTCTCTCTCTCTCTCTCTCTCTCTCTCTCTCTCTCTGTGTGTGTGTGTGTGATTCTTTAACCCTCGCCTTCCCTTCAAAACCTAACATTTTGACGCCAAAACCCAGAATGGGGATTGGGTTCTAAATGAGTAAATCTTTTCTTGCAACCTGGAAAGCAGCAAGCAGCAAAAACCAGACCCAGGCCTGCTTCCAGATCCTGAGTGGACTCCCTATTCCCAGCCCTGTTCCTTTATTCTCTCTTCTTCTCTGGTCCTGGGCTGACTTCCAGATCCTGATCAAACTCTTCATCCTCTTTTTCCTTTCTTCTCCTTTCCAGGCAGCTCCAGCAAGTATCAATCCCATTGCTGGATATCACATCCAATACCCATGTCCAATTAGTGGGTGAGTCTCCCTTTATTTCCTTTCTGGATTCCTCTCATATTTCAGGGGGTTCACCAGAAAATTCCAGCACTGGGTAAGAGGTCTCCCTGGTCACCAGGTGACTGTGGCCTGCCCTCTGAGGGGACACCATCAGAACGCTCACCACTCTGGCCACTGCAGCCTCTGGGGAACTGCAAAGAGCTGTAGGGACGCCCTGGCTCTCCTATGTCCCTTCTCCCAGGAGGAATCGGGGTACTCACTCCCCTCCAGGGTATTCACTTCCCTCTGGGGTACTTCCATCCTCTAAATTTCTCACCCTCTGGCCAGCAGTATGGGGCAAGCCTCCTGAAAACCTCCTCAAGACACCACTCTTGGATGTTTCATCCAGAACCTCCAAGCCCAGGGCTTGGCAAACTCCATTAAAACTGAATGCCTTGCTGGTCGAGCGCAGTGACTCACGCCTGTAATCTCAGCACTTTGGGAGGCCAAGGTGGGCCGATCACAAGGTCAGGAATTCGAGACCAGCCTGGCCAATATGGTGAAACCCTGTCTCTACTAAAAATACAAAAATTAGCCAGGTATGGTGGCAGGCGCCTGTAATCCCAGCTACTTGGGAGGCTGAGGCAGGAGAATCACTTGAACCCAGGAGGTGGAGCTTGCAGTGAGCCAAGATTGTACCACTGCACTCCAGCCTGGGCAACAGAGCGAGACTCAGTCTTGAAACAAAAACAAAAAACTGAACACCTTACTTTCCTCTGTACTTTCCTCTGTACTTTCCCCTGTAATGTTGCCTAGTCCCCATGTAAACTGGACAATAATAGTCAATACCAAAAACCAAAACATTCAATTTCCAAATCTAACATAATCTAAAAGACTTCCTCCAGCAAAATCATAAATGATCTGAGGTGCTTTGCTTATCTGTGTTCCTGGCTCACTCTCTGCTAATCCGTTCACCTTTTCAAATCTTCCTCCTCAACAGAAAACCCGCAAAAATGCCTCCTCCTCCAGACAAGCCTTCTTCCTCTAATTTCAACCTGGCTAACAAACTAGGCACATGCCCAGCCCCCTTCCACCAAAAACCAGGCACACAGCCAAAGGCCCTCCAAAGTTCTCCCTTTGCAGGAGGTCACAGGGACCAAAGGCATAATCTGAGTTCAACTTCTCTCAGCTTAAAAAGAGACTCAGCTCCTTTTGCACAGATCCCACCTCCTTCCTCAAAGAATTTCTGTATATCACTCAATTTCATGACCTTATCTGGCATGTCATATATGTCATCCTCTCCTGTACCCTCACCCCTGAGGACAGGGAATGCATCTGGATAGCTGCCCAGACCCACATAGACACCCTCCACCAACAAGATGCTGCTCATAACCCAGTATGGATCCTAACTATCCCTGGAACTGACCCCAGTTGGGATTATCAGGCAACTTCTGCAGACAGATAGAAATAAAGCTATATGATATGCCTCCTAGCTGGCATAAATAAAGCCATTCCTGGCCAGGCATGGTGGCTCATGCCTGTAACCCCAGCACTTTGGGAGGCCAAGGCAGGCAGATCACCTGAGGTCAGGAGTTCAAGACCAGCCTGACCAACATGGAGAAACTCCATCTGTACTATAGCCAGGCATGGTGGCACATGCCTGTATAAAGGGGATTAAGTATTAACTTACACAATCATAAGGTCCCACAATAGGCGGTCTGCAAGCTTGAGGAGCAAGGAGAGCCAGTCCGAGTCTCAGCTAGTTGGGAGGCAGAGGTTGTGGTGAGCCAAGATCATGCCATTGCACTCCAGCCTGGGCAACAAGAGCGAAATTCTGTCTCAAAAATAAATAAATAAAGCCATTCCTGCTCTTTTCTTCTGCCTTTCAGAGGCCATACCTAAATATGCCACACCTAAATATGCCACCTTGAACCCTAATGCCAATAAGGGAAGAATCTACCTCCATTTATACTTCATTTTCCAGTCAGCCCCAGACATTCTAATGAAACTTTAAAAACTGGAGAATAGCCCTCAAACCTCCCAAAGAGACTTAATCAAAGTGGCCTTTAAGGTCTTTAACAATAGAGAGGAAAAGTTAAAAAGAGACCAGGCTAAATGCCAGATGCTGGCAGCTGCCATTCAACAGAGTTCCCAACATGTACAGAAATCCTCAACCCTACAACAAACTCCACCAGAAGCCTATTTTAAGTGCAGCCAACAGAGTCACTGGGCAAAGGCCTACTCTCAAAACCTTGCCCCATCTGTGGCATCAAGGAACACTGGAAGTGGGACTGTGTTCAGCAAAGCTCCTCATCTGCTTCACCACCTGTAACTGAAGTCTGATGGGGCCAGGGGTCCGCCACCCCAGTTGCCATCACCACCTCGGAACCCAGGGTCAGTCTCTGGTAAGCCCATGTCTTTCCTATTGGATACAGGGACTAGTTACTCTGTTTTATTAGAATATTCCAGACCCCTTTTCAGTTCTTCTATCTCTGTTGTGGGAGTTGATGGAATCCCCTCTAGGCACAAACAGACTGGTCCTGTATTATGCAACCTATTCAACACCCCCTTCACCCACTCCTTCCTGGTTATCCCTCAGTGCCCCACTCCTGTCTTGGGGCGGGACATACTAAGTAAATCCCAGGCCTCCATACAATCTGCCTCCTGCAATTCCGCTCCTTTTATTTTACTCTGCCGCTCAGACACTTCCCTCTCCCCCTCATTCTCATTATCCAGCCTCTTGCCTTCTGTTAATCCTGAAATTTGGAACATTTTTAAACCCACAATAGCCACACATCACATCCCGGGTAAATAACCCTCCAAAACCACTCTGTTTTCCATCATCAGTCTCAATATCCCCTAACCCAGGCAGCCTCAGGGGCCTCAAACCTATTATCTGTAAACTTTTACAAGCTCAAATTCTCAAGATCCTACCACTTGGTCCAGGATCTCTGAGTTGTTAACCAGGTGGTAATACCAATGCATCCAGCACTCCACTCTCATTCCACATATGCCACTCTCCCATAGTCACTCTTCTACCACACACTTCTCTGTATTGGATTTAAAGGACACCTTTTTCACTATTCCCTTAAATTCGGCTTCCCAAAGTATTTTTGCTTTCACTTGGTCAGATCCTAATACCCACACGTCCACCCAACTAACGTGGACCATACTCCCACCAGGATTCTGGGACAGCCCCCACCGATTCAGACAGGCCCTCACCAAGTACCTAGCTGAACTTCCCGTTGCTCCTAGCACCCTCCCCCAATAAGTCAATGACCTACTTCCCTGTAGCCCCTCCCTTAACCTGTCTGTCCAACACAGCACTCAGCTTTTAAACTTTCTCCATAGGTAAAGATATTGGGTCTCACCAGCAAAGTCTCAGGTAGACCAAACTCAGGTCACTCACCCAAACCCAGGTCACTCACCTGAGTTCTAACCTCAAATTCTTAGGCCATCCCAACCCAACAAAAGGAGCTAATTCAAGACATTGCCCCTTCCCACACAAAGAAGGACCTCCTCTCCTTCTTGGGCCTCATGGGATACTTCCGGCTGTGGATTCCCAACTTCTGTTTGCTGGCCAAGCTGCTCTACATGGCCTCATGTGGGCCCAGCCTAGAGCCTCCAAACCCGGCTTGTCCCGTCAATTCACACTTTAAAAAACTAAAAAATACCCTTTCGATGGCCCCAGAACGGGGACTGCCCAACCCCCAAGCCCGTTACTCTGCGTGTTCATTCTGATAAGGGCTTGCTCTTAAACTTTTTGCCAAACACAAGCCATGACGTGCCTCTCAAAACAACCAGACTCTCATCCAGGGCTGGCCACCCTGCCTAAAAATCTTGGGTGGGCCACACTGCTGGCCTTGGAGGCAGCTCAGAAACTCACTCTACCAACACATCATAACCTACGGGACCTCAGGAGCCATCAATCTCTTCTATCCCTCGCACCATCCTGCTTACAGCAGGTATACACCTTATTCATAGGAAACCATCTAATCACCTTCCAGAAAGGCAAAGCTCTCAACCCTCCCACCCTCCTCCCTGTAAACACCTCTGACTCTGAGCTGTCTCACTCCTCCCTGGACCTCTTAGGCTCCCTCCCCTCCCCCTTCCAACACATTTCAGAAGCCCCTTTGCAGGGAACAACTACATGGTTCATTAACGGAAGCTCTTTAAAGAAGCCATGTCTAGCATCTGGTTACAACATCATTGCCAAAATAAACTCCTAGAATCCAATGCTCTCCCCCCCATACTACCTCGCAACAGGCAGAACTACCTCTCAACAGATAGAGATAGATGACCTAACCAGGGCCTTCACCCTAACAAAGGGAAAGAGGGTTAACATTTACACTGATTCCTGGCCCGGCATGGTGGGTCACACTTGTAATCCCAGCACTTTGGGAGGCCAAGGCGGGCAGATCACGATGTCAGGAGTTTGAGACCAGCCTGGCCAACATGGTGAAACCCCATCTCCACTGAAAATACAAAAATTAGCCTGGCATGATGGTGGGCACCTGTAGTCCCAGCTACTTGGGAGGCTGAGGCAGAATTGCCTGAACCTGGGAGGCGGAGGTTGCAATGAGCCAAGATTGTGCCACTGTACTCCAGCCTAGGCAGCAGAGCGAGACTCTGTTACAGGAAAAAAAAAAATTACACCAATTCCAAATATGCATATCACATCCTACATTCTCACACCTTAATCTGGCAGGAAAGGAGTTTTCTAGCTAAAAGGAACCCCCATAGTAAATGGTAAACACACACAAGCTGGTGGAGGCAGCTAAACTACCACTGCAGGCCACTATCATCCACTGTAAGGGACACCAAAAGGCTACAAATGCCGTAACCAAGGGAAATTTTTTAGCAAATTAGGTAGCCCAGCAGGCAGCCCTTAAACCCCATCATTATTGCCCAGTTTTTCCAGCATATACCCTGTATATACCCAGGAGGAACAAACCTCACTTGTCCTGCCATTCAGGAAAAAATGGTTCTACCTCAGTGCTAAAATTGTCTTGGCCAAGTTTTAAAAACCTCCTGGGCCGGGCATGGTGGCTCACGCCTGTAATCCCAGCACTTTGGGAGGCTGAGGCAGGTGTAAACAAGGTCAGGAGTTCAAAACCAGCCTGGCCAAGATGGTGAAACCCCATCTCTACTAAGAATGCAAAAATTAGCCAGGCGTGGTGGCATGCGCCTGTAATCCCTGTACTTAGGAGAGTGAGGCAGAGAACTGCTTGAACCTGGGAGGCGGAGTTTGCATTGAGCCAAGATGGCGCCACTGCACTCCAGTCTGGGTGACAGAGCAAGACTCTGTCTCCAAAAAAAAAAAAAAAAAAAACCTTCTGTACTTTTATATGTGCACAACCATTTCCATGATGGTTGCCTCCCTCTACTTCAGCTCTTAAAAACGTATACATTCCCCCACCATGGGCACCAATCTCAAAGATATCACTAAGGCATGTTCCCTTTGCACTCAAACTTCCCCTCAAGATGCATCAGATCACCCACTTTCCCCACACGCCAGGCCCGAGGACACCTGCCAGGACAGGACTGGCAAATCGCCTTCACCCGCATGCTCCCTGTAAAATAAGTCCGGAAGCTTCTGACAATAGTAGATTGTATGGATGGATAGAGGCTTTTCCTACCACCACTACTACTACTGAAAAAGCAAACAGTCACCTCTATTCTCCTCACCCATTTTGTCCCCCGGTTTGGACTCCCCTCTTTCATCCAGGCCGACAGCAGGCCAACATTTGTCTCACAGGTTAACCAACAGCTGGTAAAGACTCTAAACATTAAATGGGCCTTCCGTATTCCTTATTGCCCCCAATCTTCAGGTACGATTGAATGAGCCATTGGCCCTTCTAAAACAACAGTTATCCAAACTCTCCCTGGAGGTTAAAATGGCCTAAACTTCACTTCTCCTCATGCCTTTATATGCCATTCCTCACAAGCCCCTCAGCCTAAGCCCATTTGAACATATGTATGGACGCCCCTTTATCCTCCAAAATTTCCCTGTATCTCCCGGCCCTCCTGCATGGGATACTTGGCCAGCATTACACCTCTCTCACCATCTAACACACGGTACACAAACGCTTACTTGCCCCTGCATGAAAGTCCATCCTCAAAACACTCCTTCCTGTCCCTACAACCAGTGGGGACTGGGTCTGGATCACAGACTCCTCCTCCCCTCTCCTACCTAAGTGGACAAGTCCTCACCAGGTTATTCTAGCTACTCCCACAGCGGCAAAGCTAACCCGCTTTCCACACTGGATACACCATTCCAAACTAAGAAAAGCTCCAGATCCATATCCAGAAGTTTTCTCCCCCCGCAAAAAATATTCTTCCCCCCTCACAGGACCAACCTCACTGCGCTTAACAAGAGTTGCAGAAGTTGCCTATCCAGAAGGCCCTGGTCCATAACACTCTCCGCCTCCAATTTCCAATCTTTTATCTCAAACCTTGTTTCAGATCTCTCCCTCCCCACGTCCCTGGATACTCCACTCGAATTCCTCACATCAATCCAGGAGCTATGGCTACAGGGCACCTTTCAGAATTTCACTCCTACTCAAATCACCTTTTTTCATTTTGTCCTTTGTGGATATGCTAAATCCTCACCCCCAACCTCTGGCAACCAGGCCCCCTTCGTCAGCCTCACACATTGCTCTTAAATCAGTCACACTCCCCTCTTTCTTCCAACTGTTAAATTTGTTTGTCCACACAAATCCAGCAGTTCACAGCCCTTCCTGTTAACCTAAGTACAGAAACTTGGTCCAAAATAAACCTGCATCTCACCTACTCTGCCAATTCATTCCCAAAACCTGTTTATAATCTTGTTTGGCTGAACACCTTTCCCCGCAGTCCATCAAATCCACCCACACCGTCACACACAGGGCTGTTACCCTCCTTTGCCTCGTAACCTCTAAACATGTTACAAGCTGGATTCCATAAAACACCTCTTACCAACCCCTCCCCTCTCTGCCAGCACCACTCGCTCTCCATGTATCCAACTTAAGGGCGCTCCCTGGAAAAAATGCACACACAATTCCCTCAGCTGCAACCTATATATCCTTCTGCCCTACCTGTACTGCAATAGCCACTTGTTAACGAAAACCTAGTTCTCTCTCTCTCCGAAACTCAACAGCCTTCACCTCCTCCCCCAGCAACATCCCTTATCTGGCCTTCACAGGGGTTACCCTTGTTAACAGCTATTCAACCTGGAAAAACAAAAAGTTGGAACAAAACATTTGTTCAGGGTTCACCCCCCATCTTCTCACAGCTCGCTACCTTCCTTTACAACTTTAGCCTGCCAACCCCCTCCCCACCTTTTCTTTCTTTATGAAACCAACTTATCTTTGCCTGGTGGCAGCTGGGTTACAAACATACACCCTGGTGTTTCAATTTCCAAACATTAACATTTTGCCTAACAACCAAACCATGCAGGCTCTCCCTATTTCCTCCTCCTCTGAGCACGAGCACGCTAAGCTGGCTCTACATCTCCTTCCTCTGGTAACAAGATTAAGCCTCTCTGTCGCACGTGGCACCAGAATGGCAGGTCGGGTGTGTCAGCCTCAGCTGCCTTTTACATATATAAAAATCTCTGCAGTCCTCTATAATACCTAGAGGACATGCCTACTTCCATCACAAGCCTCCAAAGGCAAGTAGGTTCCCCTGTGGGAGTTGTTCTCCAGAACCGAAGGACTGCAGACCTGTCAGCCACTGAGAAGGGGTGCACATGTGTGGCTCTCCAAGAAGGCTGTTTAAATGTTCATGAATACAGCACTGTTCGAGACACAGCCCACAGGCTCCGAGACGGGGCTGCAGAAATCCAACATCAAGCCACTAACTCTTGGAGGCAGGGGTTGTCCCTCCTAATGTGGATACCTTGGGTAACCTCTTCTTAGGCCCCTAATTTTCTTCCTCCTAACAGTTGGCCTGTGTGTACTCACCTTCATATCCCACTTTACCTCCCGAAGGCTGAACTCCCTTGTCCAGGCAGCCACCCAGAAAGACACTGATATGATCCTACTCCGCCAAGTCCAGTATCAGCGCCTCCAGGAAAGCCACTCTAAAGTCAGACACCCACTGCTTCAAAACCCAAACCCTGATTACAGCACCCCTATTCAGCAGGAAGCAGCCAGATAATCAACAACCACCCTCTTCCCTTTATATAAAAGTAGGTGGCCAGGTGCGGTGGCTCACACCTGTAATCCCAGCACTTTGGGAGGCTGAGGCAGGCAGATCACTTGAGGTCAGGAGTTTGAGACTAGCCTGGCCAACATGGTGAAACCCCATCTCTACTAAAAATACAAAAATTAGCTGGGTGTGGTGGCGCACACCTGTAGTCCCCGCTACTCAGGAGCCTGAGGCAGGAGAATCACTTGAACCCAGGAGGCAGAGGCTGCAGTAAGCTGAGATCGCACCACTGCACTCCAGCCTGGGTGACAGAGTGAGACTGTCAAAAAAAAATAAAAATAAAAAATAAAGCATAAAGCAAGAATGTTAGTCCAACTTGCACCATTTTGTATGTCCCCACCATTTCGCAGACCTTGTTCAAAATGAAACATTCCACGGGGGTTTGGGTGGTGAGAAACAGCCTGCCTCTTATATTCTGCTGGGAGAAAGTGCATGGGAGAAAGTGCAAGGAACACCACATTCTGCCGGAACAAGGGCCAGAACCGCCTCATCCTGAGAACATGTTATCAACATTTTCCCAGGAAGTAGGCCATGCCCCCCAGCTCCGACCCCTCCCACGCAGGCCTATAAATTGCCCCAGCCTGTAAGTAGCAAGGGGCTCTGGCACTAAGCTGGTCTCCCATCTCCACAGGTTTTTGCAACATACCTGTGTTGCTGTTAAGCCTCTCTCTCTCTCTCTCTCCTCTCTCTCTCTCTCTCTCTCTCTCTCTCTCTCTCTCTCTCTCTCTCTCTCTCTCTCCCTCCCTCCCTCCCTCCCTCTCTCTCTCTCTCTCTCTCTCTCTCTCTCTCTCTCTCTCTCTCTGTCATTCTTTAACCCTCACCTTTCCTTCAAAACCTAACATCACCCAGGCTGGAGTGCAGTGGTGCAATCTCAGGTCATCGCAAACCCCACCTCCTAGGCTCAAGCAATCCTCCGCCTCAGTCTCCCGAGTAGCTGGGAATACAGGCATGTGCCACCATGCCTGGCTAATTTTTTGTATTTTTTGTGCACACAGGGTTTTGCCATGTTGCTTGGGCTGGTCTCAAACTCCAGGACTCAAGCCATCCTCCTGCCTCAGCCTCCCAAAGTGCTGGGATTTCAGGTGTAAGCCACCACACCCAGCCAGTTCTAATTCTTATCAATTCAGAAAACCCTGGTTCCCATGGGTCTTTCTTCCTGAAAAGAAACTCAGAAGGAAGTGGTTAGTTGGATTAACTACAGTCTTCATCACTGGAATTGGTCTCAGGGCTGAAATGTTCTCTTCTTTTCTGTTCATTACTCATCTAAAATTACAACTATCAACACAGCAGACCTGGTGGGTCCCTGGGTTTGAGAAGCTCAAACGTCCTTGCAGCAGCTGTAGCTTATTCAGTGGGATCCTTGTTGTGTGCTCCTGGGTCACTGGACCTCCAACCCTACAAAGTCCAGAACCATGTAGAGAGGAAACACAAAATCTCCCAGTAGGTTATGGGAGAGTTTGGGTGAGTTGGGCCACTCCTGCTTCAAATCTGTTTCCCAGACTCATGTGTTCTTTCTGTTGGGAACACAGTACCATAAAAAGTATCCAAATTAATGTATGGCATCCCAAAGGATGGTGCCATCCTTTCAGAGCATCTTCTCCATGCTGCTGCTTCAGCTGAGCCTCTAGAAGGCCAGTGCAGAGTTGCGTGAGGCTGGCTGCTACAATACAGGTACCAGTGGGTCCCACTAGGATGCTGCTGTGTGAGGATTCATGCCTCTGAATGAAGCAACCTAAGCCCCAGGCAGTGGTGTGGGCGGAGGCTCTGTAGGAAAGGTCAGCTGGTACCTGAAATAGGCATCCATCCGTGTGAGAACAAACGGCCAGCCTTTCCAGGATAGAAAGGGCATGATGGCGTCCACTCTGTTATGGACAATTTGGACATCCAGAGGTGGCAGCTGCCAGACAGGCCCTGGTAAGGGAGTTCATGCTCCTCCTCCTGCCTCGGCCTCCCAATGTGCTGGAATTACAGGCATGAACCACTGCGCCCGACAACATGAGACCCAGGGTGAAGGAGGTCTTCCATATGGAATCTTCATTTTTGTCACCAGGGTCACCCCTTTCATGCTCCAGAGTGGCTGGCGGTGAGGACTGGTGTCCACTGGTAAGTGATTTTGTCTGCTTGGCTGCTCAGTGCCTCATGTGCTGGATGCCTTGGTGGGCACTGATATGTGCAAACACCTTCCCACTCTGTGCCCTCCTGTGTGTTCACCACTGCCTCAACCCAGACCTGGTCTGCAGGCTCCTTTTCCTTCTGGCCCCCACAGAAGGTGGGGACACAAGGCCACTGCCCAGAATTCTGGGCATTCTCATCTCAGGCCACTTCTGTTTGCAGACATGGGGTGGCCGGCATGCTGCCTGCAGTTCTGCCCACTGGGAAGGTTTTCCTTCCCACCCTTGAGAGTGGCAGTAATACAGGTGCTGCTGCCCATTTCACGTGTGCCCATCCATCTACGTATCTGAGATGAGCCCATCCATCTACAAATCACCCTCCATCAGCCACGCAGGAACCCGCTGCAGCTATAGACTTGAGCTGCACGTCACGTGTGCCATGTGCAGCCATAGGCTTGAGCTGAGGGAGGCATGTGGGCTGGGCTGCCTGCTCCCTCAGCTCACTCTGGCGCTCTGGCCCTGCGTGGATGTCATCCTGGCCATGCCATTGCCACATTCTGATGGATGCTGCTGGGCTGCCTGACTTCGTGCCTGGGGAGGCCTGACAGAGCTCAGCTCATACTGGAAGCGTGTGCGGATGCAGGGCCATTTGGGGTCCAATAGACAAGTGTTCTATTCTCTGCTGCAGGCGGTGCAGCCTTGCTCCGGGATCCGGCCATCCTTGCACCTTTCAAATGCCTGCATCACTGTCCCTTGCACAGACTCCCTTCTGCTGAGACATTTTCCCAGGTCACAAGGGAAAGCTTAGCAGTTGAGCCTCACCTTGTGCCAGGGACTGTCAGTGCCTCACCTCCTAACCAGAACAGCGCCTTCTTCACCTGCAGATGGTGGGTGGGCCAGTCCCAAATGTCCGTCTGATCACTGGTTTTCTCAAGCTGCTTCTGGCTCATTTGTGTTGGTCTGGGTCCTCCAAAAAGAAGACCTCAAGATAGAATTAAGGATGCAAACGTCTTGTTCAGAGAAATGCCTGGGATAGAAAATAGTGAGGTAACCAGGAAGACGGATGGGCCATCAGATGGCTTCAAGCTTGACACCCAGTGGAGAGAAGTTTCGGTGGAAGTGTCTCGGGCAGCTGTGCAGTGATGTCTTCCCACCACAGCTGACAGTTGGAGAATGACATTAGTTTATGCATTAGTGGTTTTATCTTAGATCATTTGGCCAGGGTGCTGTTTGCCTGGTTTGTCTCTTGTGAAGTTACCTTATTCCCTTTTGTAATTAATAATAATTACATTGCATGGTGATGTTTTGACACTGTGTAAATATCCTGAGCCTCAGGCCCTGGAGACACCTGGCTTTCGCAGGTGTTGGTGCTTCTTGCCCGAGTTACCACCACCGTGTCTGCTGTGGCTGACTGAGGATGCCACAGGTTCTTTGGCGTCCCTCCCGTTGAGAGCAGGAACAATGTCTTCTTGAATCTGGGCAGGCTCTATCACTGCTTTGACCAAGAGAATGATGATAATTTGAGAAACATTTTCCATAATGACTGCATATAAACATTAAACTTCAGGGTCCTGAAAGTCCAGGGGATGGAAAGGCTGTTCTAGATTGAAGGAGACAAGAAATAGGACAAGTGGATGCAACTCGTGACCCTCAGCCGAGTCCTCATGCTCTGAGGGATTGCTCCACAGTGAGCAGGTCACACAAACCTACCCCCAAAGGCTGAGGGAGCTGAGAGGCTGAAAAAAGAGGCTGACAAATGCAGTTTCTCAGAAAGAAACATTTAATAGAGACTTATGAACAGAAGTAGTATCTCGGGCAGCCACAAGACAGTGGATCCCTGCACCTGCCCTCCAGAAAGCATCCTTTATATAGCAAGATTTTTGGTAAAAACGTGCAGCTGGTGATGCCTCAGACTTTCTTGCAAAATTCCTGACTGCTGGGGAAGTTAGGTAAGCATCTTTCTGAGGGGTTATCAATGCTACAGGCCTTGTGTGAGGACCTTGGTATGCAGGAGTCTAACATCAGCCACCACAGTGATTTTGCTTCAAGATGATACCACTCTTGCCAGGTAACAGGGTATTTTCCTTCAGAGACATTGCAGGGACACCTGGTGACCCTTGAATGGGGGTCTCTGGGAAGGTGCGCTATTCATGCAACCTTTTATCTAAGCTTGAAATTGTTTCAAGCTAAATTAACTTCAAATGTTGATCATAGTAAGGAAGGAGACCACCACTTCTCATGCTGCCCTCCTCTCCCCGTCTTGACTAGTTTAAAAGGAGAAGAGGGAGAAAACAAAAAGAAACAGAAGATAAATAGCCAGATGACCTTGGCACCATCACCCAGCCCTGGTGGTTAAAAATAATATAATAATAATATCAACCTCTAACCTGAACTGCTTGTGTTATCTGTAAATTCCAGACATTGCTAAGAAAGCACTGTAAAACTTTCTGTTCTGTTGATGCATGTAGCCCCCAGTCACGTTCTCCACGCTTGCCCGATCTATCATAATAACCCTTTCATGTGGACCCTTTAGAGTTGTAAGCTCTTAAAAGGGCCAATAATTTCTTTTTCAAGGAGCTTGGCTCTTCAGACACAAGTCTGCCGAAGCTCCCGGCCCAATAAAACCCCGTCCTTCTTTAACCCGGGGTCTGAGAAGTTCTGTCTGCAGCTCGTCCTGCTACAATAGGATGAGAGTTCTCCAGGCACTCTGGCCTTTGGGTGGGAACTGTCTCCAAAACTCACCCCCAGGTTCCTGGCTCTCCTCACTTCTGGAGGGGGTGGGTCTGCCATGTAACCACTGCCCTGACCTCACAAATGATAGCACTTCACCTTTTTGCTTCAGATATTTTAAAGGGAAATAACACCTTACAGACGTAGTCTCTTTCTAAACTTCCCAGATCCATTCCCTTTAAACAATCCTCCCTCAGCATGGTTTTTAGACTTGATTTGTTTTGTTTTGTTTTAGAAATGGAGTCTTGCCATGTTCCCCAGGCTGGTCTCAAATTCCTGGACTCAAGGGGTCTTCACTCTGCCTCTCAAGTAGCTGGGACTATAGGCTGCCCTCACCTCCTGCTGTGAGGCCAGTTCCTAACAGGCCACTGAACTGTAGTGGTCCATAGCCTGAGGGTTGGGGACCCCTGCTACAGGTGCACACCACCACACCTGGCTTTTTAAAAATTTTTGTAAAAATGAAGCCTTGATATGTCGCCCAGGCTGGTAAAGTGGTTCTCCCACCTAGTCCTCATAAAGTACTGGGATTATAGGCATGAGCCACCACACCCAGTCTCCACTCCTATTTGTTATTGAATACTATTCCATTGTATGGCAGATGTGGTTTGCATCTGTGTCCCTGCCCAGATCTCATGCTGAAAGGTAATCCCCCGTGCTGGTGATCGGATCGTGGGGGTGGCTTTTCAGGAATGGTTCACTGCCATACTCTTAAGTTATGTGCTCATGATAGCGTTCTCCTGAGATCTGGCTGCCCGCCTCGGCCTCCCAAAGTGCTGGGATTACAGGCGTGAGCCACCGCGCCCAGCCTGTCATTTTTATTCTAACCCTTCTAATGGTAGGAAATGGCACCTCCCTGTGGCTTCAATTCACATTTCTCTAATAGCCAATGATGCTGAAGGCTTCACGTACCCATTACTCACTTTGTATCTTCCTTGATGTCCACTCAAATCTTCTGCCCGTTTAATTAGGTTGCTTCCCTTCTTTTCAGTCTTAAAAAAAAAAAATTATTGGGCTATAATTCACATACTATATAAATTCACCCATTTTATACAATTCAATGATTTTGGCACATTATTTTTCACTATAGTAAAATACATGTTAAACAAACGTATGGGAGGCCATTGTTTCGGACCAAGCTCCTGCACTAGGGCCCAAGAGAGCAGCCCAAGGCGGAACTGAGTCACCCGAGCCGGCCGCCACCCGACCGGAGGGGAAACGGGGCAGCTCTCAAAACCCTGGAGGCGCAGACCGCGCACGCGGGCCAGGGACGCCCGCGCGGCTCCGCTCCGCGCTGATCCGCAAGGTCCCGCCGTTCCCCGCCGCCCACCCGGAGCCGACGAAAGCCAGCCAGCGCCTCAGCCTCAGGTGACTGGAGTTCTGACCCCGACCACGGGAGGCGTCTGCCGCTTTACCCTCCTCTGCGCGAGTGGGGAGGGAGACGCGGGCCCAGGCTGCAGTTTCTACCTCAGAAACGGAAACAAAACACCGCCTTCTGTTTCCCTTTTCCTCGGGGGAAGAAAGAAAAAAACTGTCTAGAACCAGACCTGGGACCCCGAGGCAGCGACTCCCGACTCACCCGGGCGGGGAGGGGGCGGGGCCTGGCGAGGTCTCGGCTCCGCCCCTCGGGCCATCGGACCACAGTGGAGCGGTCCTTGCTGCTTTCCTAGAGCGACCCGGAAGTGGCCCTCGGGGCGCTTCCGGGGACGAGGCCCGCTTTTGGCTGCATCAGCTGGGGATTGCCGGAGCCAGGTGCTGGGGGCGACTGGGACCGCGGGAGCGTGGGGTGGAGTCGGGTGGAGTCTCCCTCCCCGGCTGGGGGTGCGGGCCTAGGAAAGGCTGTTTCGCCGCTGTGTCCGGGGAGCTCTCCATACTGCGGGGTTTTTCCGCGGAGGGGCGCCCGCCGGTAGGTTGGCCCCGAACCGTGGGGGCGGCGACGGGCGCTCGACTCTGTGCACCAAGGCCCCCGCGCCCCCGTCAGAACCGCGGGTAGGGAGTTGGGGTGCGAACCCGGCCTGCCAAGCCGCGTGACCGGAAGCGGGCAGCTCGGAGGCCTTCCCGGATGGCCCTTTGGAGTGGAAAGGCGCTGCTGGTGCTGGCGGGGCGGTGAAGGAGTTGGCAGTGGGTGGTCGTTGACTTTCAGGGAGAATGGGGGCGCCGTGAAGTCCCTGAGGAGTTCCCTGGATTCCCCCAGCGCTGTGCAGTGGCCTGACAAGTGCCTTGAGGACAGGAGCTGTGCCCCGCCGAGCTCTGCTCCAGCCCCTGCTGAGGTGAGCAGGTGCTTGTGCTGCTGCGCTCCCCCATCAGGTGCCTGGCACCCTCTTTAGATGCGGCACTTGCCTCTGTTGCCACCCGTTGCTCAGCGCCTCCAGCCCGGGGGTTGAGGGCTGTGGTGGAAACCGCTGAGACTTCTGAATAGACAGGTCTAGGCTCCAGTCCTTGATTTTGGCAGCTGTGTTTACAGCTTTGATTTCTTTTTACTTTTCTTTTCTTTCTCCCTCCCTCTCTCCTCTCCTTCCCTTTCTTCCGTGCTTCCTTCCTCACAGCATCTCGCTGTGTTGTCCAGGCTGGAGTGCAGTGGCTCGATTTCGCCTCACTGCAGCCACGACCCAAGGGATTCTCTGTCCTCAGCTTTCTGAGTAGCTGGGACTACAGACGTGCACCACCACGCCTGGCTGGTGTTTTAAATTTTTTGTAGAAACGGGGCCTTGCTATGATGCCCAGGTTGGTCTCCAACTCCTAGGCTCAAGCAGTCCGCTGGCCTCACCCTCACAAAGTGCTGAGATTTCAGGCTGGAGCCACTGCACCTGGCCTAGAGTCTTATCTCCCTGTCAGGTAGGAATGGTATTTCTTCTTGCCTGCTGTTGTGAAGGATTCAAGGTTGAATAGTTAAATGGTCTCAGTGTGGTCCGTGGCGCCAGCTGCCCGTGTCCCTATGTTCCCTGGACCTCTCCCCTAGTTCATTCTTTCATCTGTTAACTTACTTGGAGAACTTGTGCTGTTTCCTGGTCCTCCTCCCTGCTCCGCGACTTCTCTGCCAATTCCTGCTTGCCCTTCATGCCTTAGATGTCACTTCCTCTGGGAGGCCTCCACTCCTCCTGGGACTGTCATGGACCCCTCTGCCACCTGCTCCCAGGGCCACCTCCCCAGCACTGACTGTCATTGGTAGTTCACACTGTCAGCATCCTGATGATGGGGACCATATCAACCCTCACTCGCTGGCCCAAAGGATGTGAGAGTCACTGGTCTTCTCCCCCTGCCCCACTCTAGGCATCTGCATCTGGGACCGACCTCCTGGGCTGGCTGATCAAGGAGGAAGCAGCAGCAATGTCTGCTGTGGGGACTGCAGCTCCGTACCTGCATCATCCTGGTGATAGTCACAGTGGCCGAGTGAGTTTCTTGGGGGCCCAGCTTCCTCCAGAGGTGGCAGCAATGGCCCGGCTACTAGGGGACCTAGACAGGAGCACGTTCAGAAAGTTGCTGAAGCTTGTGGTCAGCAGCCTGCAGGGGGAGGACTGCCGAGAGGCTGTGCAGCGTCTTCGGGTCAGCGCCGACCTGCCGGAGGAGCGGCTGGGTGCCCTGTTGGCAGGCATGCACACGCTGCTCCAGCAAGCCCTCCGTCTGCCCCCTGCCAGCCTGAAGCCTGACACCTTCAGGGACCAGCTCCAGGAGCTCTGCATCCCCCAAGACCTGGTCGGGGACATGGCCAGCGTGGTATTTGGGAGCCAGCGGCCCCTCCTTGATTCTGTGGCCCAGCAGCAGGGGGCCTGGCTGCCCCATGTTGCTGACTTTCGGTGGCGGGTGGATGTAGCAATCTCCACCAGTGCCCTGGCTCGCTCCCTGCAGCCCAGCGTCCTGATGCAGCTGAAGCTTTCAGATGGGTCAGCATACCGCTTCGAGGTCCCCACAGCCAAATTCCAGGAGCTGCGGTACAGCGTGGCTCTGGTCCTAAAGGAGATGGCAGATCTGGAGAAGCGGTGTGAGCGCAGACTGCAGGACTGACCCCTCACTTGGCCAGTCCCATTCAGGTCAGGCTTGGACAGGCACCTGAGATGGTGGCAAAGTGCAGCTGACTCTCCCCGGACAGCTCTGCCCTTGCCATGAGGCAGGCTCTTAAGTGAGAGTGTTTGAACATAATTATGTAGTCTTCTGTTTAATTGAAAAAGAGAGCTATGCCTTTTTTTCTTTTTTGGAAGTAAAGCAGCTGTAAACAACATGTTTCTCTAGGTGGGTGTTAAGCTCACACCCTCCCTTTCCCTGTACATTTGTCTTTGCTGCTGGGCGTGGCTATGTGGCCAGGTTGAGGCCCTTTGTAGACACCATACAGTTGCTCAGCCTGGCCCCATGTAGCCAGGTGCTTTTGTACATCTTGTATTTTAGGTTGGGCATTTTCATTCTTCTGCCTTAAATCCCTGACCCCACAGAGCTGACATTCTAGTGGGGCTGAGGGGAGGGGAAACATTGTAAAATAAATAATAAAAATTTACTGGAATAGCTCATGAGAGGATGGGATGGGATGCAGCAAATAGGGTGGGGTCTGTGTGCTGATGGGGTGACCTTCCTTGAGGGTGTGACATCTGAGCGAGGACTTGAAGGAGCGAGGGGCACAGCGCTCTGAGGGGGGCAGCACAAGGTAAGGAGGACGGTGCACAGGCGGCCAGCGTGGGGAGGCCTAATGTGCTTAAGGCCTACTGGCTGCAGCCAAGTAGGTGGTGATCATTGAGGGGAGGTGATGTTGGGGAGGTTACAGAAGTCAGGGCCCTAGGGCCTTTTAAAGACTTTGGCTCAATTCTGAGTGACAGAGGAGCCCTTTTGAGGGTTTTCAGCAAAGGAGAGACATGATCTGGTGATTGGCTGCTATGTGGAGGGGCGCAAGGGAGGAGGCTAGAGCCTAGCAGAGAGGCTGTCACCAGGGTGGACTTGGTGGCAGGGACCTCTCCCGGGTGCCTCTAGGGCAGGTGTGTGTGCAGGGGTTGTAGCCAGCTTTGCAGCTTCCAGCATAACTGTGTTCCAGGAGGGGCCTTGGGGCTGTCTTTGCAGAGCCATTTTCGGTCAACTGGGTTCCAGCTGACTGCCCCTGCCTCCATGGAGCACTTCTGGACCATGTTTGGTCTGTTCTCTGCAGAGAAACCTCCCCTTGTCTTTGAGTGCCTGGGGTTGCTTGGCTGTTTGTCTTGTCTGCAGTTTTTGGTTTGTCTCCTCCACTAGCCTGGATTTCTTCCTCATCCTCCGTGGGCAGTTCTGACATGTCGGGGTGCAGAAGAGTACCTGGGGGCGGGGTCGGCAGACTCTTGGAGGGGCCCAGGTGCCCTCCAAGGCGCATACTTGTGGCTACTGCCATCTAGTCGTTCACTCGACTTCGTCCCACCCTCACTGAGTTTCAGGTACAGCCCTCCTGTCTCCCTGAAGGCACTGTCCCTACCACTGTCTTCGGGTCAGGAATATGACCAGCCACTTCCTGCATTCTCTGTCCCCAGATGTGGATGTGGCTGGGGCTGTGGCAGCTGAGACCATGTTGCCTTTCTCACTCACCAGCCCTGGCCCTGCAGGGACAGCAGCTTTAGGGACAGCCCCATCCTTCTGCTTCTCCCAGCTGCTTTGCAAAGCCTGTGTGGAGCCCAGAGCACAGACCTGCCCTCGGTCCTCAGGCTGACCTCTCACCGTCTCTCATTGGGAATCTCGGTTTGCCTCAATTCATCTGTGAATGCTTGGGCTTGTCTCAAGCGGGGACCCAGGCAAACCAAGACACAGCCATGAAAAGACAGCTTGTGAGACACAGGCAGGGGAGTGAGCCATTCCCGGGACTGGGGCTGGCACTGCCTGAGTACAGGGGAGTGAGGGACAGAGAGGGCAAGTGCAGGGACAGCAGCTGGCCTCAAGGCTAGACACAGGATTTTGGTCATTCCACTGGGGCAAGGGGAGCAGTGGGGTTTTAATCAGGGTAGACATGATCCAGTTGGACTTGAGATCCCTGCAGCATGGAGCAGACTTAGAGGCCACTTCCTCTGGCTCAAGAGTGAGCAAACTCTTCCCACAAAGGGCAAGAGAGTAAACATTTTAGATTTTGTGGGCCATGAAGTTTCTGTCCACCCTGCCATGGTGGCTTGAAAGCAGTCACACAATATGTAAACAAATAGATATGGCTGTGTTCCAATACTTCTTTTTTTTGAGATGGGAGTTCCACTCTTGTTGCCTAGGCTGGTGTGCAGTGGCACGATCAACCTCTGCCTCCCAGGTTCAAGCAATTCTCCTGCCTCAGCCTCCCAAACAGCTGGGATTATAGGCGCCTACCACCACGCCCAGCTAATTTTTGTATTTTTAGTAGAGACAGGGTTTCACCATGTTGGCCAGGCTGGTCTTGAACTCCTGACCTCAGGTGATCCGCCCACCTCGGCCTCCCAAAGTGCTGGGATTACAGGCATGAGCCACTAAGCCTGGCCTCCAATAACTTTTTTTTAATGGATATTGAAATTTTCCTTTTTTGAGACAAGGTCTCCCCGTCATCCAGTCTGGAATGCAGTGGCATGATCATGGCTCACTGTAGCCTCAACCTCCTGGGCTTACAGGCACACCACACCACGCCCAGCTAATTTTCGTATTTTTGGAGAGATGGGGTTTCACCATGTTGCCCAGGCTGGTCTTGAATTCCTGGGCTCTGGTGTTCTGCCCACCTCGGCCTCCCAAAGTGCTGGTATTACAGCAATGAGCCACCGCACCCAGTCATGAAATTTTAATTTCATGTGTCACAAAGTATTTTTTTCCATTTAAAAACCATTCTTAGGCCAGGCATGGTTGGGGCCAACCCCATGAGCCCACTGGACCCCTCCAATGCAGAGCACCTGTCCATCCTTGTCAGTGGTCAGTCTCCATTAGACCTGGACTCCAGGGCAGGGGCTGGCTCTGTCCATCTTTGTCCCCATGGTTTGCGCAAGGCCTTGCATAGAGAACAGATGTCTGCATCTGGGAAATTACTCCCTTGGTTTTCTTGGCCTTAGCTCTCTGTGGAAACTTGCTAGTGAGTTCCCTCTCCTGCGGCACTGTCCTGAGCTCAAAGCCTGGATACCTCCCCGGCTGCATCACTCATTCTTTCAGCAAACATTTCTGGGACTCTGAGTCCAGCTGCATGCACTGGGGACTTGGGGATTTATAAAATGGCCTGGGCCCGGCCCTTGCTCTGCTCCACTTTGTGAAGCTTCCAGAAAGCTCCAAATAGTTTCAATTCAGTGTCATAAATTGAAGACTATTCTGATAGTTGAGATAAAAAGCAATTCTAGGCCTAGGTTATAATTTATTGTCTCCAAAACAGAAACCCAAAATGTTTTTATTTATTTATATATTGTGGAGATGGCCTCACTCTGTCCTGTAGGCTGGAGTGCAGTGGTGCGATCACAGCTCACTGCAGCCTCCCAACTCCTGGGCTCACGTGAGCCTTCCTTGGCCTCCCAAAGGGCTGGGATTACAGGTGTGAGCCACCGCGCCTGGCCTGGAAACTCTTCAGCTGAGTTTCCTGAAGCCCAAATTGCACAACTGTGTGAGCAGGTCACAGGATAGTCCAGCACCTGCACTACCCCGAGCAGCCCCTCCTCTCCCTCTGCACAGAACCACCACAGCCTGTATGCCGGGGCCACCTGGCCTCCTCTCCCTCTGCACAGAACCACAGCCTGTGTGCCGGGGCCGCCTGGATGCTTCCATGTGATACTCAGATCTCAAAGCTTTGCAGCAGCTTGAATTTTAAGTTGTGTGCTCACAGCCTTGGCTCTCAACAAGCTGCCCCATGGACATGATGTGTCGTTTCCACATCCTGCAGCCAGAAGAGGACTCCTCCTCAGCCAGGCGCGGTGACTCACACCTGTCATCCCAGCACTCTGGGAGGCCAAGGCGGGTGGATCACCTGAGGTCAGGAGATCGAGACCATCCTGGCTAACACGGTGAAACCCCATCTCTACGAAAAATACAAAAAAAAAAAAAAAAAAAAATTAGCCGGGCGTGGTAGCAGGCACCTGTAGTCCCAGCTTCTAAGGAGGCTGAGGCAGGAGAATGGTATGAACCCAGGAGGCGAAGCTTGCAGTGAGCCGAGATCGCGCCACTGCACTCCAGCCTGGGGGACAGAGGGAGACTCCATCTCGAAAAAAAAAAAGGACTCCCATCCCTCCGTGGCTAATGTCTAACCTGGATTGTTGGACTTTAGGTTTACTTCTGTTGAACTGACCCAGTTGCCTTATTCTCAGTTGTACCGTGACATTTAGGTGAAGAAACCACTAAGGGCTGAGAGGAAAAAATAATCCTTCAGTGGCTGGAAGGCATGAAGTTATTTTCCAAGTTAAGGTGCTCTGGCTGGTGTGGTAAACACTGCTGCAACAGGAAAGCTGCCAGAGGCTCCATGAAGACACCTGGGCATCACCAAGCCCAGGGACACTGTGCACAAATTTGATTTTCACATAGTCTTCAAATGTCACAAGTCTCTTATTTTCTCCCCAACCATTCAGAAACGTAAAAAGCTGCAAATGGTTTGCCTGGTTTGCCACCCCTGATCTAGGACCATGTCAGTCCAGAGAGAATCCAGGTGCTGAAGCAGCATGAAGCCCTTTTGGCTGGTTGCTGTTAGTGGAAAGAACACAGCAGTGTGGTTAGCGCAGAATCTGGAATTTTCAGACCATCCATATGGCTGATGTTCCCCTCCTTTTGTCCTGATCATGAACCAGGAAGTGGCCAAGAGGAGATGACGAGAGCCCAGGAGGAGGCAGGGTCAGAGTCTTTGAGAGCAGGGTTCGGAAGGCCAGGAACAGGAGCTGCAGGTGGTGCATGTGGATGCCTTGGCTCTTGTCCCATGGTTGGGCAGCCCAGAAAGCCTGAAGTAGAGAAAAAGCAATGCCTGTGCTAGACCTGAAGGCGACCAGCTGGCTAAGCACATTACCTGCCAAGACCCTCATCAGCAGCCACGCAGCCCAAGGCAGGGACGTTGCACACATACTCGGCATGTACAGAAGTTCCAGTGTGGGTAGGGCGTGGCTGGAGAAGAGGCAGAGTTACAGTGGACACTGATTTCATGGCTGTAAAGAGCACCATCGCCCTTGCATACCGGGAGGAGCCCCTGAAGGGGCAGGTGGGAGGTCACCAGTCAGGGCTTTGCCCCCAGGAGCAGCACTGTAGTCTGGGAACACACTCGCAGCGTGTTGAGCTAAGCAGCAGCAGCTGGTGGTCACTCAGGCCGACCAAGGGGTCAGATCCCTGTCCACAGGCTGTAAAGACGAAACTCATGGGGACACAAGCACCCTGGACTCTGCTGTGTCCTTTGCCACCAGGGAAAGCTCTGGAACTTGCAAACACATGGACCAGCACAACCTGTTTCAACCTGATACAAATTCCCAAGTTGCTCTTGGGTTAGGCAGCTGAGGCTGCAACGTCTCAGTGACCCTGCCATGATGCCTAACCAGTGCGGCATGACCCAAGCCAGCAGTCACAAGCCCTGGCGTGACCTGTGTCCCTCTAGGCCACATGTTTGGGAGGAAGGGATCACAAAGTGTCCCTCCACTGGGGATGGGGGCCTTTGGGGCCCAAATATTTCTGTGTAATTATTGGCAGTGGCACCAAAAATCAGCAGGTTCCCCCGGAACTCCTTCATACCTGAATGACCAGGACTGTGGAGACAGGCTTGAGGTCTTGCTGTTGGCCTCATGCCTGTGAATATCAGCCTTAATTAGATGCTGTGTGAGAAAATCAAATGGACAAGGTGCCAGCCTATTAGATTAGGGTTGAGCAGCAGATTCACATGAAAATTCAATTTCAGCAAAAAAGCATCATACCTTGAGCAGATTACTGCAAGCCACCTGCCATCAGTCACACCTCCATGTTCCTGCATGTGCCAAGAACCCCCACCATGCTCCACCTGGGTCACTTCTCAAGGTTGTGTTGGCAGCAGAAAACCTGAAGGGTAAGGTAATGGCCCCCCAGCTCCCAACAGAGCAGGCTCACTCCTCACCTCCAGATTTCTCAGCTGTGCCTGCACCTGCTGGGCCTCTGCGTCATGGGAATGGTGGACAAAGGTAACTGATAGGGCCCTGACAACCACGGTGAGTAATCTGCCTGCCGTCCCCTCCTAGATGGAGCAGCTACAGGATTTCTCGTGAGCTTCTACAAAGAATAAAATCTCAGCCCCTCAGTTCTTGGCAGTTTTTGTTTCAGGCTGAGTTTTAAGGAAAGCTGTCCCACAGCATAAATTACATCCAGACCTGTAAAGTGGAGCAACTGGGGTTCTCCTCCCTGATCCTGCTTCTCCTCCCATCTGTCCTTTTGCCCTACGGTCTGCTGGTCTGCCCCTACTGCAGCTAAAGTTCTTTTCCCTACCATCGTTTTCCCCCACTTCCTCTCCCCAAGTTCTCCCGAGTCCTCCTTCCCCACTCTGCCACCTTCTTCCTTCCCCACTCCCTCACCCCAAGTTCTTCACTCGAACATCTTTTTTTTTTTTTTTTTTTGAGACGGAGTCTCGCTCTGTCGCCCAGGCTGGAGTGCAGTGGCCGGATCTCAGCTCACTGCAAGCTCCGCCTCCCGGGTTTACGCCATTCTTCTGCCTCAGCCTCCCGAGTAGCTGGGACTACAGGTGCCCGCCACCTCGCCCGGCTAGTTTTTTGTATTTTTAGTAGAGACGGGGTTTCACCGGGTTAGCCAGGATGGTCTCTATCTCCTGACCTCGTGATCCACCCGTCTCAGCCTCCCAAAGTGCTGGGATTACAGGCTTGAGCAACCGCGCCCGGCCATCGAACATCTTTTCTTCCCACCATCTTTTTTCCCCACTCCCTCTCCTCACCCCTTCTCCTCAGGTTCTTCTCCCCAGGTTTCCCAACCGCTTCTTTCCATCCCCTTTCCGTCTTTTTATTTTTTGAGATGGAGTCTCACTCTGTCACCCAGGCTGGAGTGCAGTGGCGCGATCTCGGCTCACTGCAAGCTCCGCCTCCCAGGTTCACGCCATTCTCCTGCCTCAGCCTCCTGAGTAGCTGGGACTACAGGCGCCCGCCACCGCACCCGGCTAATTTTTTTGTATTTTTAGTAGAGATGGGGTTTGACCGTGTTAGCCAGGATGGTCTCGATCTCCTGACCTCGTGATCCACCCACCTTGGCCTCCCAAAGTGCTGGGATTACAGGTGTGAGTCACCATGCCTGGCCCATTTTTTCTTTTTCTCCACTGTATTTCCTCCTTACCACATTCTGCCCTCCCCCCCGCAAAAAAAGTGGGGCAACTGCGCCGGTACAAGATAGTCATCAGCCTGAGGGTCTGTGCACACATGGGTGTGCTGGAGACACTGGCATGGACAGGGGTGGGTGTACTAGCATTCACTTGAGTGCTCGTTCTCTGACAGGCACGGTGAGACGTGTTCTACATTGTTTCCTCTCAGTGCCCTCTCACAGTGCATGTTTTCAGATACACAAATAAGGCTCCGAGTTTCAGGGAGGGCAATGATGTCCTGGGTCACACAGCAAGCCCCTGGGGCACAAGTGTGACCTCAGAACCCGTGCTGTGACACCTTGCTTCTGTGCCTGGCACTGGTATGTGCTCCATGAATGCCAACCGCACCAGCAGTGATGGTGTGTACCTGCTAGCCCAGCCTGCCTCTCTGAAGAAGGGGATAGGGCTGGGCCGTTTGGTCCTGGGTGGCTGGGTTAAGTTCTAAGATAAGGATCTAATGTGAAGTTGGAATTCTAGGCACTCCTGGACCTCCTCCAACATGAGCTAATGCATTTCCTTATTGTTGAAGCCAGTGTGAGCCATTGTTTTTGTTTGTTTTTTGTTTTTTTGAGACGGAGTCTTGCTTTGTCGCCCAGGCTGAAGTGCAGTGGCCGGATCTCAGCTCACTGCAAGCTCCACCTCCCGTGTTTACGCCATTCTCCTGCCTCAGCCTCCCGAGTAGCTGGGACTACAGGCGCCCACCACCTCGCCCGGCTAGATTTTTGTATTTTTTAGTAGAGACGGGGTTTCACCATGTTAGCCAGGATGGTCTCGATCTCCTGACCTCGTGATCCGCCCGTCTCGGCCTCCCAAAGTGCTGGGATTACAGGCTTGAGCCACCGCGCCCAGCCGAGCCATTGATCCTTAAGGGGAAACAGTTGAGGTAAATTATTTTAACCTACTAAGTCTAGCAGTGTTTGTAGAGCCTTCCTTGTGCTGCTTCCTCCTTCACAGGGACCTGTGAACTCAAACTGCAGACTGCACCCTGGGTGTGAGGGATACAGGCTTTATTGAACAGGTTAAGGTCAAACATTTCAGCAAATTAACATGCATTTTATATGAAGTTGGATTTTTTTTTTGAGACGGAGTCTCGCTCTGTTGCCTAGGCTGAAGCGCAGTGGCACGATCTCAGCTCACTGCAAGCTCTGCCTCCAGGGTTGATGCCATTCTCCTGCCTCAGCCTCCCGAGTAGCTGGGAACACAGGTGCCCGCCACCACACCCAGCTAAATTTTAGTAGAGACGGGGTTTCACTGTGTTAGCCAGGATGGTCTTGATCTCCTGACCTCGTGATCCACCCACCTCGGCCTCCCAAAGTGCTGGGATGACAGGCGTGAACCACCACGCCCGGCCTTATGTTGGATTTTTTTGAGAGTAATTCTGAATCTTTACCAACATTCTACATGTTTGTCAGTATAAATGATCCCATATAAAATAAGTAAGTTAAGGCTGTAGGTTTATTCACATATATACACATTTATACGTAAGTGGTTTATCCCATGTGAATTTTTTGATGCTGGGTAAGCCGTGAGCTCCGATTAAAAGCTTTGCCACAGTCATTGCATTTATAAGGCTTCTCCCCAGTGTGAATTCTCTGGTGTATAATTAGGTGTGAACGCCACCTAAATATTTTCTCACAGTCTTCACACTGATGCAGTTTCTTTATAGTATTTACCTTTTTACGGCTCACAAAGGTGGACCCTTCCAGGGCATTCCCATACTCGTAAAACCACTGGGCCCTAGTATGTATTCTCTGGTGTTCAATAAGATACGAGCTCCGGCTGAAGGCTTTTCCACATTCACTGCACTCATAGGGCTTCACTCCTGCATGAATTATCTGGTGCTGGAAAAGGGTTGAGTTTTGACTGAAGGCTTTCCCACACTCGTTACATTTATAGGGCCTCTCTCCAGTGTGAACCCTTTGATGTATTGTAAGCTGTGTGCTCATGCTGAAGGCTTTTCCGCACTGGAGGCATTCATAGGGCTTCTCTCCTTTATGGATTCTCTGATGGTAAATAAGGCTGGAACTCTGACTGAAGGCTTTTCCACAGTCATTACACACATAGGGTTTCTCTCCAGTGTGGATTCGCTGATGCTGAATAAGGTGTGAGCCCTGAACAAAGCCTTTGCCACACTCATCACATTTAAATGGTTTTTCTCCAGTGTGAGTTCTCTGATGGCGAATAAGTCGTGAACTACAACCAAAGGCTTTCGTACACTTGTTGCATTTATAAGGCTTCTCTCCAGTGTGAATCAGCTGATGCTGACTCAGGCGAGAGATCCACCTAAAAGCTTTCCCACACTCATCACACTTAAATGGTTTCTCTACAGCGTGAATTCTCTGATGTGCAGCAAGGCTTGGACTGTCTGAGGCTCTTAGAATTTGAGCCTTCTCCCCAGTGTGCATCCTTTGATGCTGGGCTAGGGTGGAGCTCTGGCTGAAGGCCTTCCCACACTCCTTGCAAGGGTAGGGCCTCTCCCCAGTGTGAGTTCTCTGGTGTCTGACCAGCTGCGACTGCTGACTGAAGGCTTTCCCACATTCACGACAACCATAGGGCCTCTCTCCTGTGTGGATTCTCTGATGATGGATGAGGCTTGAGCTCTGACCAAAGGCTTTTCCACATTCCTCACATCTGTAGGGCTTCTCCCCAGTGTGAATTCTTTGATGCTGAATAAGTTTTGAGCTCAGGCGGAAGGCTTTTCCACACTCAGTGCATTTAAAGGGTTTCTCTCCTGTGTGGATTCTCTGATGCTGATTAAGCTGCGAGCAGAGCCTGAAGACTTTCCCACACTCTGCACATTTGTACGGCTTCTCTCCATGACAGTTATTTGGATGTTTCCCCTGCAAGCAGTCAGATAACTTTTTTTGGCATTCTTGACATCTGCTAATTTTCTGTGTATTAATTTCCCAGTGCAGAGCAATGTCTGAAGTGGCTCTGAAGCCTTTGCCACACCCCTCGCATCTCTGGGACGTCCCTTCTGCACTCTCTCTCTGACTTTCAAGAGGCTGACAATCCAGGATGCTGCTTCCCAGCTCCTTACATCCCTGGGCAGCGTCCTTGATGAAGGTCTTGGGAACCACAGTCTCCTCATTGAAACAGTTATTCTGGAAGGTAGAGCCTATCTCTCTCAGCCCAGGACTGCCCAAATGACTGTCTAACCAGACCTCAGAATCAGAAACGTCTCCAAAGCCAGGATTCTGAGGAAAGTCCTGTGGGGAGATTCTGATGACTGTCCCATAGGATTCCGATTTTAGGATGTCCATGTCCTCACAGGACTGCTCATTTTCAGTCCTAATCGTAGAATCTGAAATAAACAGGAACAAAGACGTTCCTTAGGCCTTGTGCTCAGAGAAATGACAAGACTACAAGGCTCCCAGGACGGCTGCACTGAGCCCTGCGAGGCCCCAGGTGGAAGCGTGCAAGAGAAGGTAGAGCCTTTGGCAGTTCTCAGATCTCATTTCATGCTTTTTACTTTGTTCACTCATTCAATAGCAACGAAGTGTTCATTATGCACTGGGCAGAGTGCTGAGAGCAACACGGCCTACAGCGGGGCTGGGGTCTGTGAGCAGAGAGATCCATCCTACAGGGCACTGGTGTGGGGCAAAGTCCATACAGAGGCAAAGAAGACAAAGTGAGACCGGAAGGGTGGGTAGCTACCATGGGCTGCGGGGTCAGGGGCTCCAGCATCCCAGCTGGTGAGGAAACAGTACAGGGTCTGAGTTCTGAATGGAGTTCTGAATGGAGGGCATGGATTGTGACGAGGAAAATGGGGCTGGAAGAGCTGCCAAGGGACTTAACTTGGTGAGCTCAGAAAAGCACTGGGCACCTAGGCCATTCATGGCTACTCCCTGCAGTGGGCTTCTCTGAGCAGGACCCAGCCCCCTCAGCTGCCTCCTGGCTGCTACTGCCAATTCACACCTGGCCGCCTCCCCTGCTTCTCCCTGGGCTGTGCGTGGTCACCTCCCAAGACCACACTGACTTCTTCCCTGGGGCTGCAACTTTCTGGAGGCCCCCAGGAGGCCTTCCAGACATCTGTGCTCTTTCTGGACTCTCCAAGTAAGCACAGGCTTCTGTCCTACTCTGTAACCCTAGAGAGCACCTCTACTGAGGTCAGACATCTCCCTGATGTCCGTGATCACAACCCTGACAGGACGCAACCAAAACACATGGCTATGGTCATCACAACCACGGTCCCCACCACCACACAATCATGTTCACACCCACGACCACGTGGCCACAGCTATCGCCAGCCCAAGTCTACCCCACATGAATGCACCGCCCAGTTACAGGGCTTCAAGCTTCGGTTCCTGCCCACTCCTAATCATCAGTGGTGAGTCTCCGGCTTCCAGGGACCTCTAAAGGTCTTCCTGTCAGTCCTGGAGAGTCACAGCAGGCAGCCGTTTCAGCTTCACTATGCAGCAGGGACGCTCAAGGGCTGTGAGGACAGGAGGCATCCCTAGGCCTGGTCCTCATGTGCTTCTTTCCCTGCACAACCACACCACCTCAGAATGCCTGTCCTTCAACAGGGCTCGCTTGGCACTCCTCCCGAGCCTTCCCCTGCTGTGAAGATAAGAGAGCAGGGTGGCCAGGCACGGTGGCTCATGCCTGTAATTCCAGCTACTTGAGAGGCTGAGGCACAAGAATCACTTGAATTTGGGAGGCAGACGTTGCAGTGAGCCAAGATCATGCCACGGCACTCCAGCCTGGGCAACAGAGACTCCATCTCAAAAAGGATAAAGCAGTGGCAGAGAGAGCAGGGCCAGGTTGACAGCAAGGCTTTGTTGGTGGGTGCCAGGAACCACCCACCAGGGGGCATGGTGGTGGTCAAGAGCGTGGGGGTGCACAGCTGGGACCTGGCCCCTCACCCACTGCTCTGGGCCAATATCCTTTAGTATCTGATGCTGACTGTACCAGCTGGAGACAAGTAACATATCTGGGCATTTCCACCTTATTCTGGTTTTGCGCTGCTGCTTGTTTTATCTAAGAGGCCACAACCCTGCCCTGGACTCTCGGATCTGCAAGCAAGTGCTGGGTAAATCAACAGCTCTCACCTACTGTGGGATTATATTTTTGGTTGATGCTTTATCACAGTAAGGACCACCTGCTACATGTAACCACTAAACTAATTCTGCCAACTGGAGCTGGCTTTTCTGCCACAGCACCCTCTTTAAACTCTCCTGTCCGTGTTGGAAATATTTTAATGGGCGGCTCGATTTTAACTGGGCTACCTTATAGCTGAACCTCCTTCTCAGGGAGGCTGAGCAGAAAGGATAACATGGGAGTAGCCGGCAGAGCCAGTGAGGCCAGGGTTCCTGACCACTGTTCCCACATGCAGCCTTCCTGGGTGGCTGAAGGACCCCAGGGTGTAAAGAGGCTCAGACACCCTCCTTGTCCTTTGAAGCTGCCTAGGGTCATATGAATGGAAGGAAGATCACAGCCTGTACTTTTTCTTTTTAGACGGAGTCTGGCTCTGTCGCCCAGGCTGGAGTGCAGTAGCACGATCTTGGCTCACTGCCAACTCCGCCTCCCGGGGTCACGCCATTCTCCTGCCTCAGCCTCCCAAGTAGCTGGGACTACAGGCGCCGCCACCGCCCAACTTATTTTTTGTATTTTTAGTAGAGACGGGGTTTCCCCGTGTTAGCCAGGATGGTCTCCATCTCCTGACCTCATGATCTGCCCGCCTCAGCCTCCCACAGTGCTGGGATGACAGGTGTGAGCCACCGCACCTGGCCCCACATGCCCTGCTTTTCACAACTTTGGACTGTCCAACTTGCTTCCCGAGGCCCCTCCAAGCCGGTGGCCTCTGTGGGGACTGGTCCTGCCATGTGCAGGAGTGACTGTGGCAACCCAGCAGCAACTGAAGGGGAGGGGAGGGGCTCCCTTTCTGCAGTTGAGATGCACGCAGACCCATCTCCCTTGTCATGTGGGTGGCACACCAGCAAAGCAGGGAAGCAGAGCACCAGGCCAGGCGCCTGCCCAGCAGGAGCTCATGCTGGAGGCAGCGGGTGCCCTGGTTCGGGCTGAGGACCCCAAGATAGGCTGAAGTCCTAACTTGAAGCACCTCAGAATGTGACCTTGTTTGGAAACACGGTCGTTGCAGATGTAATTAGTCACCATGAGGTCACTGGGGTGGCCCCTAACCCAACATGACTGGTGTCCTTCTAAGGAGATGGCCACATGATCGCAGACATGCAGGGAGAGGCAGCCGTGTGAAGGAGTCAGAGATCAGAGTGAGGGATGCGTCCACAAGCCAAGGAACCCAAGGACTGCCAGAAAACCACCAGCTGCCTGGATAGGCAGGACAGGATCCTTTCTAAAGCCTTCACAGGGAGCACAGCCCTGCTGACCCCTCGATTTCAGATTTCCAGCCTCCACGGCTGTGAGACAATAAATTTCTGTTGTTTTAAGCTTCCTAGTTTGTGGTTCATTGTTACGGCAGCCACAGGAAAGTAAGGCACTCCTGGAGCCTGAGAAGGCCTGAAGGGAGCTGCCTCAGCGAATATGCTTACCTAAGGAGAGGTTACTGAATGCCAAACTTAACCCTTCACTTGGATCCATAGGTTTGTATCTTTGCTTAACAAAAGTATGAGTAAAATTAGAAATAGAACAAAATGTGACATGATTTCAAAAACAAGCTCTGTTTTTGCGGAAATGCATGGGTTTTTGTGTCTTGACTCTTCTTCAGTTTGGCGTCTCCCAAGGCAGCCCCACAACGGGTCTATGCTCCCTTCTACGTGCTGGATGCTGCTTCCCCAGTGGCATTCCCAGGGATCCCAGCGTAACCCCCGTGACTCACCCACAGCTGCCCAGTTGTGAGGCCCCTCCTGCAGTTTCTCCTCACCCCAGGGCTTCTCTGTGACGGGGTCTAAGTCTTACCTGTCTTGGAGGTCCTTGGTGCCTCTGTCCCCTCTGCTCCCTGCAGGTCAAGGACCCATGGCTCCTCTCCCTGCTCCAGCCGGGAGATCAGCTCAGGCTTGAAAACTAGGAATCCTGCTGTGTGTGCAGCAGAGAAGACAGTGTCAGCATGACAGGGAGTGTGCAGCACAGGGTTAAGCCTTCCCCAGTTTCCAAATGTAAAGGGGCAGGGGGGCTACAAGGCACAGGCAGAGCCCCTGCAGGGAGAGAGAGGTGTGAAGGGTGGTGAAAATCTGGGGACACAGAAGCCCTTTCTGTCCAGATCTGTCCAGCTCCTGTGGCTAGACAGCAAGGGATACCTGACTCCCAAAATCTCCAGGTGACCCTGTCACCAGTCTGCAAAGGACAGTCCGCCTCTACCCCTGGAACTTAGGAGAGAGAAGAAGCCCAAGTTTCACTCAACAGAGCCGGGCCTGTCCCTCGGTTCACAGAGCAGAGATGCTCCAAGAGGCCAGGGTGGTTACAAAGTAAGATGACAAACAATGACAAATGGACACAAACGAGCAAATTTTGCATCTGAAAGCTCCAAGGTCCAATCTTCAGCCAGTGGCCTTCCAGCCTCAAGTCCCTGCACAAAGGATGCCTCAGGGCCTGCCTCCCTCTCCGTAGACTGGGTGGCAGAGACCTGTGGGGGCCCACCTGGCACCCTGCCCTCTTGGGGCCACCTGCCCCCGTACCCTCTTTGTGCCGGTCAGTACAGAGATGAGCAGGTGATCCATGGGCCAGCCAAGGCCTCTGGTTGGAAGCTTCCTTCAGGGTTCCCCCAACTGGAAGGAAAGAGGCAGGCAGAGATTCCAAAGGCCTATAGCCAATAAGCTCAAGCCCCCAGATGCAGGCAGGACTCCACACTCAACAGAAAATGCATATTCTCTCCAAGTACATGTGGAACAAAGAAACGCCCTTGGGTCAAGCCACACACTGAGTCACAGACACAGGAAAGTACAGCACCACAGAACATGCACCCAGGCAAATGCAGTTCAGTATGAAATTGACTACAAAATGTTGCTTAGATGCAATTAGCTACTTGGAAACTACATAATAAATTACTAAGTGGCAACCATATTTATTATGAGTCAGAATTTATAGGAAGCAGCCCAAGCAGCATGTAAAGATAAAATGTAATTTAGAAACATGGTCTTGCTCTGTCACACAGGCTGGAGTGCAGTAGCACCATCAGAGCTCACTATACCCTAGACCAGTCCTCCCGCCTCAACCTACCGAGTAGCTAGGACTACAGGTGGGTGACACCACACCCAGCTAATTTTTAAATTCTTTGTAGACATGTGGTCTCGCTATGTTGCCCAGGCTAGCCTCAAACTCCTCGGCTCAAACAATCCTTCTGCCTCAGCCTCCTAAGTAGCTGAGATAATAGGCCTATGCCACTATGCCCAGAAAAATTTTATACTTTTAGATACACTTACTAGAAATCAGTATTTTATTTTATTTATTTATTTATTTATTTATTTATTTATTTATTTATTTTTTGAGACGGAGTCTTGCTCTGTCACCCGGGCTGGAGTGCAGTGGCCGGATCTCAGCTCACTGCAAGCTCCGCCTCCCGGGTTCACGCCATTCTCCTGCCTCAGCCTCCGGAGCAGCTGGGACTACAGGCGCCCGCCACCTCGCCCGGCTAGTTTTTTGTATTTTTAGTAGAGACGGGGTTTCACCGGGTTAGCCAGGATGGTCTCGATCTGCTGACCTCGTGATCCGCCTGTCTCGGCCTCCCAAAGTGCTGGGATTACAGGCTTGAGCCACCGCGCCCGGCCTGAAATGAGTATTTTAAAACACAAATGAGATAAATAATAAGTTCAAGAAGTTGAGAATGGCCAGGTGTGGTGGCTCACACCTGTAACTCCAGCACTTTGGGAGGCCAAGGCAGATGGATCACCTGAAGGTCAGGAGTTTGAGACCAGCCTGGCCAACATGGTGGGAGGATCACTGGAACCCAGGGAGTCCAGGCTGCAGTAAGCCACTGTGTTCCAGCCTGGGCAACAGAGCGAACCTCTGTCTCAAAAAACTAAAAAAGTAAAACAAACAAATACCACACACATCAAACTCAAAGAGGAAGAAAATAGGCCGGGTGCGGTGGCTCAAGCCTGTAATCCCAGCACTTTGGGAGGCCGAGACGGGCGGATCACGAGGTCAGGAGATCGAGACCATCCTGGCTAATACGGTGAAACCCCGTCTCTACTAAAAAATACAAAAAACTAGCCGGGCGAGGTGGCGAGCGCCTGTAGTCCCAGCTACTCGGGAGGCTGAGGCAGGAGAATGGCGTAAACCCGGGAGGCGGAGCTTGCAGTGAGCTGAGATCCGGCCACTGCACTCCAGCCCGGGCGACAGAGCGAGACTCCGTCTCAAAAAAAAAAAAAAAGAAAGAAAAAGGAAATATAAATGCATAAATGCTTATCCAAGACTTTCCTTCCCCAAAAGCCCAAGGACCAGATGGTTTTATAGATTAGTTCCACCAAGTTCTACTTGTATGCCAAATGCCATTTATCAAACATGTCAAAACCATATAAAGACAAAACACAAAAAGAAAGTTATAGGCTGGTCACAGCGGCTCACGCCTGGCGGATCATGAGGTCAGGAGATCGAGACCATCCTGGCTAACATAGTAAAACCCTGTCTCTACGAAAAATACAAAAAAATCAGCCAGACGTGGTGGCGGGCGCCTGCAGTCCCAGCTACTCGGGAGGCCGAGGCAGGAGAATGGCGTGAACCCACGAGGCGGAGCTTGCAGTGAGCCGAGATCGCACCACTGCACTCCAGCCTGGCTGACAGAGTAAGACTCCGTCGTAAAAAAAAAATATATATATATATATACATATATATATAATTTCATATATATGTATGTATGTATCTGTTTCACTTATCAACAGAAATACAAAAATCCAAAATAAAATATTAGCTAGCTGAATTCAAAGGTGTATCAGAATTTATATATAAATATCATGATTTAAGTAAGGTTTATTTCAGGAATACAAGAAAATATAGCAATGTAATTTCCTGCATTAATAAAGAAAATAAATTATGCATCTCAAATGATGCAGAAAAAGAACTTGAAATTCAATATTTATGATTAAAAAGAAAAAACAAAACTCCTTGGTCAATTTCTGTGGTTATGTGGATGCATTCCCTTTAAAATCAGGAACACAACATGCCCACAGGGTCCTGTTTAACACTGCGCTGGCCACTGCAAAGGCAGAGATGGGAGGAGTGAGGGCTGGGAGAGAAAATGCCAAACTCTTATTTGCAGGAATCCTCCTGCTGGAAAACAGCAGAATCACCAAGCAACAGTGATTTACCCAGGGAGTTCCACAAAGTTGCCAGATGTAAGATCATTCTTCAGAACCAACAGCATTTTTGTACTACAGCAATAATCAGCTAAAAATACATTCACAAAGCAAAAAAATCAACACTTTTACATTGACGGAAAACAGTTTCAAAAAACTCCCAATAAAAATTCCAGTGGCATTTTTTAGGAATTCAACTTATTCTAAAATTTGTATGCAGCTGGGCGCGGTGGCTCACGCCTGTAATCCCAGCACTGTGGGAGGCCAAGGTGGGCAGATCACCTAAGGTTAGAAGTTCGAGACCAGCCTGGCCAACATGGTGAAACCTCATCTCTACTAAAAATATAAAAATTAGCTGGGCATAGTGGCACATGCCTGTAATCCCAGCTACTCAGGAGGCTGAGGCAGAATCACTTGAACCCAACAGCCAGAGGTTGTAGTGAGCCGAGATCACATCATTGCACTCGAGCCTGGGCAACAAGAGTGAAACTCCGTCCCAGAAAAAAAAGAATTAAACGGGCGAGTTTAATTCTTTTAGTATTCTTGTAGTATTAAGAAACACTATAAAACCAAAGCAAAAAACAAAAACCACCCGAAAATAAAAAACAAAGCCAAACTGGCCAGGTGTGGTGGCTCACGCCAGTAATTCCAGCACTTTGGGAGGCCAAGGTGGACGGATCACCTGAGGTCAGGAGTTCCAGACCAGCCCGGCCAACATGGCAAAATCCCGTCTCTAGTACAAATACAAAAACTTGGCTGGGCATGGTGGCACATGCCTGTAATCCCAGCTACTCGGGAGGCCGAGGCACGAGAATTGCTTGAACCTGGGAGGCAGAGGTTGCAGTGAGCCGAGATCACACCACTGCTCTCCAGCCTGGGCAACAGGGTGAGACTTCATCTGAAAAAAAGCCAAAAACAAATGAACAAAAAAAAAAAACAAAAGCAGGAAGCTGGCCCACAAGAGAGATTCAGGGAAGAGAACAGGGTTCAGAAACACCCCATTTCATAGATGAAAGTGGTGGCTCCGCATGTCAACAGGAAAAGCACATGTTTTTTTCTTTTTTTTTTTTTTGAGACAGAGCCTCGCTCTATTGCCCAGACTGAAGTGCAGTGGCATGATCTCGGCTCACTGCAACCTCAGCCTCCCAGATTCAAGCAATTCTCCTCTCTCAGCATCCTGAGTAGCTGGGATTACAGGCACGGGCCACCACACCCAGCTAAGTTTTGTATTTTTAGTAGAGATGAAGTTTCACCATGTTGGCCCGGCTGGTCTCGAACTCCTGACCTCAAGTGATCTGCCCAACTCAGCCTACTTCAAAGTGCTGGGATTACAGGCATGAGCCACTGTGCCTGGCCAAGGAGACTGTTTAATAGATGATGTTGGGGAAAACAACTGTTTGGACAAAATAAAACAGGAATTTTTACGTAACCCCAACACAAATGTGGAGCTGGGATACGGATGAGAAATAGAAACCGTAAAATTCACAGGAGGAAATGAAGCCCATCTCAGTGACCTTGGAGGAGGAAAGAACTTTTTTTTGAGACCAAGTCTCACTCTGTCACCCAGGCTAGAGTGCACTGGTATGATCTTGGCTCAGTGCAACCTCTGCCTCCCAGATTCAAGGAATTCTCCTGCCTCAGCCTCCCGAGTAGCCAAGATTACAACTGCCTGCCACCATGCGTGTCTAATTTCTGTATTTTTAGTAGAGACGGGGTGTCACCATGTTGGCCAGGCTGGTCTCAAACTCTAACCTCAGGTCATCGGCCCACCTAGGCCTCCCAAAGTGCTGGGATTACAGGCATGAGACACCACGCCCAGCCAGGGAAGAACTTTTGTTTTTTTCTTGGAGATAGAGTCTCGCTCTGTCACCCAGGCTGGAGTGGAGTGGCACAATCTCGGCTCACTGCAACCTCTGCCTCCCGGGTTCAAGCAAGTCTGCTGCCTCAGCCTCCCAAGCAGCTGGGATTACAAGCGCACACTGCCATGCCCAGCTAATTTTTTGTGTGCATTTTAGTAGGGACAGGGTTTAACTGTGTTACCCAGGCTGGTCTTGAACTCTTGAGTTCAGGCAATCCACCCGCCTTGGCCTCCCAAAGTGCTTGTATTACAGGCATGAGTCACCGTGCCCAGACAGAACTTTTAAATAAAACTTCAAAGAGACAATCCATAAGGCAAAACCTGAGTAATTACATTAAAATCTGACCTAGCAGGCTGGGCGTGGTGGCTCATGCCTGTAATCTCAGCACTTTGGGAGGCCGAGGCAGGCGGATCACGAGGTCAGGAAATGAGACCGTCGGCTAACACAGTGAAACACTGTCTCTACTAAAAATACAAAAGGCCGGGCGCGGTGGCTCAAGTCTGTAATCCCAGCACTTTGGGAGGCCGAGACAGGCGGATCACGAGGTCAGGAGATCGAGACCATCCTGGCTAACACGGTGAAACCCCGTCTCTACTAAAAAATACAAAAAACTAGCCGGGCGAGGTGGCGGGTGCCTGTAGTCCCAGCTACTCGGGAGGCTGAGGCAGGAGAATGGCGTAAACCTGGGAGGCGGAGCTTGCAGTGAGCTGAGATCCGGCCACTGCACTCCAGCCCGGGCGACAGAGCGAGACTCCGTCTCAAAAAAAAAAAAAAAAAAAAACATTAGCCGGGCGTGGTGGCGGGCGCCTGCAGTCCCAGCTACTCGGGAGGCTGAGGCAGGAGAATAGCGTGAACCCAAGAGGCAGCGGAGCTTGCAGTGAGCCAAGATCACGCCACTGCACTCCAGCCTGGGTGACAGAGCAAGACTCCATCTCAAAAAAAAAAAAATTCTGACCTAGCAAAGTTAACAAACACGAAAGAAGCAGAGATTTTTTTTTTTTTTTTGGCAGGGTCTCACTCTGTTGCCTAGGCTGGACTGCAGTGACACAATCATAGCTCACTCCAACCTTGACCTCCTAGGCTCAGGCAATTCTCCCTCCTCACCCTCCCCAGTAGCTGGGACTACAGGCGTGCAACACCATGTCCGGCTGAAACAGTGATTTATAATACACAAAACTAACCTGGAATTTATCCTATTTGATAAATTCTAAGACAGTCCTTTCTTTTTTTTCTTTTCTTTTTTTTTTTTTTTTTAGACGGAGTCTCACTTTGTCGCCAAGCTGGAGTGCAGTGGTGCGATCTCAGCTCACTTCAAGCTCTGCCTCCAGGGTTCAAGCGAGTCTCACGCCTCAGCCTCCCGAGTAGCTGGGATTACAGGCACGCGCCACCACGTCCAGCTAATTTTTGTATTTTTAGTAGACGGGGTTTCACTGTGTTGGCTAGGATGGTCTCGATCTCCTGACCTCGTGATCCACCCGCCGCAGCCTCCCAAAGTGCTGGGATTACAGAAGTGAGCCACTACGCCCGGCCCTAAGATAGTCTTTTTATAAAACCCTTTCCTATCTCTTGGACGTATCTAGGAACCGATGTCATCCGCCAGGCGGCAGCTGTGTGACACGCCATCACTGCCTGTGCACACGTGAGCTTGCCTCAGCGGCCCAGTCACTGCTGCAGGTGTCACCAGCACCATCATACAACACACGCTGAATTCAGCTGCTCTTTACACTGTCTTCAAAAGGTTTACCCTGTGACTTGGCACAGCAGCAGAACGTTAAAAATAGACAGAAGCCATGGAAAAAGAACAGCAGCTGTACCTTTGAACCTGGAGAAGCAAACTGCTGCTGGAGGAATGAGTGCAATTCCAGTTACTGGCAACTCAGCAACTGTGTACACACAGGGCCTGAGAGAGGAACAGGCACAGCAGATGGGACTGTTAAAAGGGATGGCTGCTATATGCCAAGCAAGAGCGCTCAAGCACCAACCTCACAGGATGAAGAAAACCCCATCACCACTTACGAAAGGCTGCAGCACCCCTTGATGGCTGGGCCCACAGGTTGCCATCATGTGGAAAGTATGGACACAGATAACCAACCCAGAGAGTGGGTCACTAAAAGCTGTGAAGAAACATTAGAAGTACCCTTACTCTGGCCGGGCGTGGGGGCTCATGCCTGTAATCCCAGCACTTTGGGAGCCCGAGGCGGGTGGATCACAAGGTCAGGAGTTCAAGACCAGCCTGACCAACATGGTGAAACGGTCTCTACTAAAAATACAAAAATTAGCCGGGTGTGGTGGCGGGCACCTGCAGTCCCAGCTACTCAGGAGGCTGAGGCAGGAGAATCACTTGAACCCAGGAGGCAGAGGCTGCAGTGAGCCGAGATCGCACCACTGCACTCCAGGGTAGGCAACAGGGCACGACTCAGTCTCGGGAAAAAAAAAAGGTCCCCTCAGGACATGCGTCTTTCCTTTCTATTTCAGTGAGACAGGGTAAGCCAGGTCTACATGAGTCCAAGAGAGCTCTTTAAAAAGCATACAGTAGGCCGGGCGCGGTGGCTCACGCCTGTAATCCCAGCACTTTGGGAGGCGGAGACGGGCGGATCACGAGGTCAGGAGATCGAGACCATCCTGGCTAACACCGTGAAACCCCGTCTCTACTAAAAATACAAAAAATGAGCCGGGCGAGGTGGCGGCGCCTGTGGTCCCAGCTACTTGGGAGGCTGAGGCAGGAGAATGGCGGGAACCCGGGGGGCGGAGCTTGCAGTGAGCTGAGATCCGGCCACTGCACTGTAGTCCGGGCCACAGAGCGAGACTCCGCCTCAAAAAAAAAAAAAAAAAAAAAAAAAAAAAAAAAAAAAAAAAAAAAAAAAAAAAAAAAAAAAAAAAAATAAAAAGCATACAGTAAAATCAAGTGATAAAAAAATGCACGTCGTCAGTAGCATTCCACCTTCCTTAAAATAACGATGGGGACATAATTACATGTTTTTACAACGTAAGGCGTCTTAGACAGAATGAAGAAACACCACCTTCAACGCAGTAAAACACAGCAGACCTAGAACACAGACAAATGCCCTGAGCAGATATTTTACAAAGAACCTGGCAAACTAATGAGGGTGTGAAAATAGGCTCAAGCTCAGCAGAAATCAGAGAAATGCAAATTCAAACCACAATAGCCTCCCACTGTACACTTATCTGACTGGCAAAACAGAAAGCTGGACTTTGCCAGCCTAGCCAAGACAGAGGGGTACAGGCCTGGTCCAACACCCCAAGAAGCTCCTGGCCAACCATGCCCCATCAATTCCACTCCTGATCCCCCAGCCCAGGCACTCTCTCAGGGTCCCATGCAGCAGAGAGCTTAGTCACAGGCAAGAGGCCCAGTGAGGCCCAAGTCAGACACACCCCCCTTCACCAAGTTGCAATCTAACGACAGCACACACCTTGTGAGAATACAGACACGGACATAAAGAGCACCGTAGTGGCTGCCTGTGGCAGTGGAGGAGTTCAGAGAGGAAGACTAACGGCAGGACAGGAGGGGCACGGGGATGACAGCATCTGCACAGCAGCTGCGTAGGCACCGCCACTTCTTGCTCTGGTTGTACAACCTTTGCCTTGGATTCTTCCACCCAATAATTTCTCTTTTCTTGTCTAAGCTATTTCAAGTTTGGATTCTATTTCTCACAATTTAACAGCTTAGGAAAAGAGGCTTTACTAACTCCCAGAATCCCACCCACTCCCTGGGGGCTGAACCCCATGACATGGGCAAAGCTAGGAACCAGCCGGGCACACCACTCATGAGTCCAAGCCCACTATGGAGCCCACAAGGGTCTGAGTGTTTGGCCTCCAATGGAGCCTGGCTGGGTGGTGCTGACTGATGACGCAGGGGAAGGGCCCCGAGGTGCAGCCTCACCTAGTCCAGCCACACTGCTGTGGTTCTCCAGCATCACTTCCCTGTAGAGGGCCCTCTGGCCAGGGTCCAGACACTGCCACTCCTCCCGAGAGAAGTGCACAGCCACATCGCCAAATGTTACCACCTCCTGAAAGGACATACACCAGCACCCCAGGAATCCCTGGGTGCCAGCCCCCTTCTGGCACTGTCTCATGACGTGCCTCAGGCAGGCGCACCATGGGGTTAGGTGAGACCTCAGCAGGACTCCTCTGCCTCTAATATTCTGGGGAGGGGTAGTCTCGGGGAGCAGGAACCCAGTCCACTGTGGTCATACCACCCTCCCCCCTCAAGAGCCTCAGTTAGGCCCTGGTTTCGGCAGGGCTTTGCTCACTACCTTGGGGATGGGGGAAGGGGGCCTTCCTAAGCCCAGCAAGGGCCAAGGTAGGGTCTGAGCCCAGGCCCAGTGGGCAGAGCAGGAGGTGGGCCTTCACAGGACAAGCGAGGAGGAGGAGGCAGTCAAGCTTCCTACCATGAGGCTCAGTGGTGGGTGGGCATCCACTTGTTCTGGCCGAGAGACCTGTTGGGAATTATGAAAGGATTAAAGGTCAGGGTGCCAGAAGCCCAACTTCCAGGCTAATCAAGGGGGTACTGTACTCTCTGCTCCTTTACCTCCAGCCCCAGATTTCTCTAGCAGGGACATGGGGCTGGGCTGAAGCAGGCACGGCACTCGAGGGAAGGAGGCCCACTGAACTCTTGTTCCCCGTTTGTGTGTGTGAATCACTCCGCAAAGCTGTAAGGAGTGGACGCCACGTGCCAGGCATTGAGTAACGGGGATACAGTAGTGGACACGGGGATCCTGCCTTCACGAAGCAGTCTGGTGGAGGAAAGAGTTAAATAACCACACAAATAAGCACACTGCAACCACAACAGCGCTGAAGCACAGGGAACTATGAAAGCCACTTAGCCTAGAACGCTGACTCAGTGTAATGGGTCACTTCCAAAGGGACCTCGGCCAAGGTAATGGAGGTGGGCAGAGCACTCCAGGCAGCAGGAATAGCATGCGAAAGGGCCTGGAGCAAGAAGAAATGGGGTTGGATGAACCAGTGTGGGTAAATCCCTGACAGCAAGGGAAGGCAGTGAGCGACTGGAGGTTGGAGCAGGCAAGAGCAAAAATGACGAACTGTAGGGAAGACAGGAGTGGACGTGGAAACCCCTGCCCTCAAGTACATAAATTCCAGTCTCCAGCTCACCTGTCGCCAGGATGGAACCAGGCACAGGGATGTCATCACCTCAATTAAGCCAATGATCCCAGACCCTCTACCTGCCCAAGCATTCCCCCAGGAGGTCGGAAGGGAAAAAGAGTCTTCGTACGGCAGCTTGTAACCCAGAAAGTGGTTTGTGGGTGGAAACCCCAGGTCACCGGCATAGGGTGGCTGACCCAAGCAGCAGTGACCACCAGAGGAGGATCCTCCGCCTGGCTCCTGACAGTAGGAAAGCCCGGAATAACAACCAGAATTTAGAGAAGACAAACAGCCTACCCCACCCAAGGCACCGTTCTTTCCTCCACTGTCACTTATCCTAGGCCTTCCAGGCCAGTAAACAGAGCGAGCGCTCTAGAAGAAGGCGGTTTCGCAGGAGGGCGAGTCAGGGCCCCGGGAGTAGGCCCAGGCCTGGAGAAAAGGCCGCAGCTGGAGCTCGCCTTATTCAAGCCCCTGACACCGGGGCCCGCGGGTGATGCAGCTGCCACTAGCGGGGTCTGCGGGGAGCTGCGTGCGAGACTCCGCCAAACGAAGCCCGCCTCGCGCCACCAAGGGAGAGGGCGGCTGTGCTCGACCACCTCCCACGCCAGGCGCTCAGGACCCCGCAAAAAGCCCCCGCGCTTTCCCGACTGGAGGCCGGGAGACGCGGGGACCCCAGTGGCGAAGGCCGGAGGGCGCAGGAAGCGACCAGCGATCACTCACACCCAGGACAACCCGAGTCCGCGCCCGCCGCGCCCACTCACCCTCCCTAAGGACCACCCGAGGTTAGCAAACGCGCGGCGCCGCCGGAAACGGGCCTTGGCCGCCTGCGTCTGCCCCGCCCCGCCTCGCCCCGCAAACTTCCGGCCGCCCTGGGCGGCTCGGAGGCCCGGCCATCTCTGTGGTTCTCAGCCCCGCCTCCCAGGCTCCGGGGAAGGGGTGGAGTCAGAGCCGAGGAGGGACGCGGCTGGGGCCCGAGGGACCAAGAGCCTGGGCGGGACCAGAAGCCCAGACAGGCGGGGCCGGTGCCTGGGGGGCGGGGCTACAGTCGGAGGCGGGCAGGGGGCGTAGCCGCGAGGGAGAGGAGGGCCCAGAGCCCGGAGTGGGCGGTGCCTGAGCAGGGGGCGGGCCCGGGCCGGGAGCTAGGGACGCAGGCCGAGAGTTGCAGACTCCGAGGCTCGGGCCTCGCTGGCTGGTGGGAGGAGCGGGGTAGGGGCGAGGCTGGCGGAGATCCAGGGGATCGCCCGGCTGGGCCCTGCGCACCCCGGATCACCAGCTTCGGGCGCTGGTTCCCACCGAGGCTGTTCAGGCGCCGCCCGCCCACGTCCCTGCGACAGGAGGCGGCTGCTGGGCGCGCTCCAGGCCCCGACTCGCGGAGACGCCTGGCCCGGGCCTTGTCCGCAGTGGGCGGCTGGAGCGGGCGCGGCGTCTCAGAGCCTCCGGGACCCTGGGGAAGGGCGCGCCTCGGAGTTGCCCGAGGCCGGGCCCGGCGTCCCCGCGCCCCGCCCCTCCCTGGCCCCTCCCCGGCCCCGCGCGCCGCCCTCCACCCCGGCTCCCTCGCGTTCTTTCTGCCTCCGGCAGAGCCTGCGCGTCTCCCCCGGATGGCCACGGACCCGCAGCCTCAGCGAGGACGCTGCCTGCGTCTCGGCTGCTTGGACCTTCCCGCGTGGCTCCCAGGGAAGCCCAGCGGCTGGAGGGCGCAGGATCCGCCTGACGCACCCCTCCCCACGGGAAGAACGGGGCGAAGGTCCAGGAGGGACGTAAGCCGGACTCCCCCAGCATGCTGATCCGAACCCGCGCGGGGAAATCTGCGCAAACCAAAGGAGGGAAGACTCAGGCACCCCCCAACCCCCCAGGGAGGCCCAGGTGAAAAACAGACGCCGGCCTCTCCTCTCCCCCTGCGGATGATCCCAGCACTCCCACCCCCGCCTCTGCAGCCCCCGAGTTCGGCTCCCTCAGCCCCACATCCTCTCTGGTCACCTAAGTGCCCAGCTGCTCAGGGAGCATGTCGCGAAGGATAGGGAAGGACAGGGGTCTGCTTCCCCAGCCGCCCTCCAGACCCCCAGGGCTGGTAGGGGCCGGCAACCCTGTGCCCCAGCCTGGCCCGTGAGGGGGGCACACCAGGGTAACACAGTAGCAGGAGGGGGAGAGAGCCTGGCTAGCGCATCCACCTCATCGTCACCTTCCTTGTGTCCAGGGTGCAGATGCCAGGGCTCTGAGGCCCTGAGATCCTGTCTGGGGCGAGGGGACTTCCTCCATCCACTGCATCCACTACCTGGCTGAGTCAAGAGCCCACTGAGCAAGCAGACCCTCCACAGCGAGGCACTCAGGCCTCACATGGTCACGGTGCTTATGCTCTGGGCCAGCCTGGATTGCTCATCCCTGTCTGAGATTGGGATTCACAGGGTCTTCCAGTTCCCCCTCTTTCTTTCTCTACTGATTGAGAAACACAGAGTCCTTTCACCGCTCCAGGACCTGGCCACTGCGTGTTCCCTGCAGCCTTGAACTCAGGCTGGGGCCTGGCACATTCCCTGAAAAAGCTGTTTAAGTTGCTTAAAAACACAGTCAACCCTATTGCTGAACACATAGAAACTGGCCCTGCCCTGAGCCCAATCCCTTAAACTCTCATCTAAGCTCCATGGCCAGACTCCCTTGCTGCAAACATGCTTGGGTAAAGCATCCCTTGCCTCACCGTTGATCCCAAGAATGCTGAAGCTCCATATGAAAATGTCTGGAAGAAATGCTCTGGACTGATCGTTTACCACTTCTTTCCTTGGAATCCCAACCAATTCCATTTGGGGACAGTTTGGGGAAGTCTTTTGAGGCAACTCCCTTGCTGCCACTTTTGGGGCAACTCTAAACTCCTCATATTTGGTCAGATAGAACAGTTCCAAGCTGTAAATGTTACCAGGAAAAAAATCTCAACTACAAAGCCACTTTCAAGGTGATGCTGCATTTCCAACAGCACTCTCCGAATCCGAGTGGATGGCCCAGAGCAATGGTGCTTCCAACCGACAGAGCCCCTCCACAGGTCCCTTACCATCTGCAGACACCCATATCTCAAGGTGAGTTCAAATGTACGCTGAATTTTTTTTTTTTTTTTTTTTTTTTTACAGAGTTTCACTCTTGTTGCCCAGGCTGGAGTGCAATGATGCAACCTCGGCTCACTGCAACCTCCACTTCCCGGGTTCAAGCAATTCTCCTGCCTCAACCTCCCGAGTAGCTGGAATTACAGGTGCGCGCCACCATGCCTGGCTAATTTTTTGTAGAAATGGGGTTTCACCATGTTAGCCAGGCTGGTCTCGAACTCCTGACCTCAGGTGATCCGCCCACCTCGGTCGCCCAAAGTGCTGGGCGTCCAAGTGTGAGCCACGGCGCCCAGCCCCCTGGATTTGTTTTAATCGTGTGGCAAGGCGTGCACACGTGAGAAAGACTGTCGTGAAGGCAGAGGTTATAGTCACGGGTCCCTGGAAACTGGGCAGGGCACACAGGGCCACATGAGAAGGACCAGGGATGGCCAGGAGGCAGAAAGTGGGAGAGGGCTGAGTTCGGCCGGAGCCTTTATTTTCTCTGGAAGGAGAGGGCAGGCAGGGTAGGTATGCAGAGTGAGCTCAGGATTGGACTATTTGAACAACTGTGGCAGGCTCTGGGCTATAGGAGTGGCCCCTTCTTGTCCAGTACCTGGCTCCCAGTTGACTTAGGGCAGGGGAAATATTGGCTTGGTGAGTGACAGTGTGACAAGGGAAATGGACAGTTGTGGACTCTGGATTGGTTGGTTTGTGTCTCAGAGGTGCACTGGGGCTGGGCGCAGTGGCTCATGCTTGTAATCCCAGCACTTAGGGGGGCCGAGGAGGGCAGATCACCTGAGGTGAGACCAGCCTGGCCAACATGGTGAAACCTCGTCTCTCTATTAAAACACATAAAAATTAGCCGGGTGTGGTGGCGCACGCATGTAGTCTCAGCTACTCGAGGCTGAGATGGGAGAATCGCCTGGACCCAGGAGGCAGAGGTCACAGTGAGCCCAGATCATGCCACTGCACTCCAGTCTGGGTGACAGAGTGAGACTCCATCTCGAAAAAAAAAAAAGGTGCACTGGAAGGGGAGTGTTTGCTGTCTCTGGGAATTAGCTAGCCCTAGAGGGAGCAGCCTCTCCAGGATCAAGGCCCCAAATGCTTGGGTGACCCTAGAGAGCAGAGATGGAGCCCCACAAACAAAAGGTTCTTCATTCTATGCACACACTCCCTGGTGCATGGTTTCAAATGTCTTGGTGAAGTCGGGTCCAAGCCTCCGTGCGGTGGAGAGGATATCTAAGGAGGAATAGTGCCTGATGGGGGTGAGCTGGGGAGCAGCGGGCCTGCCAGGAGGGCGCTGGGCTGCTGTGGGAAGGGGTGGGGTGAGCATCAGGTCGGCAGTGCTATAGGTGTTCCTGGAAGGCACCCTGGGCCCTCTGGACAGTCAGTCCTCACCCATCCCACACCCATCAGAGTACAGAGGAGACTGCTTCTCCCTGTAGTGATGATCTGTTTGGGACCGCATGACAACAACCACAAGCAGAATTTGCTTTTCTCTGGCAGCCAAATCAAGAGAGACTGGACGCTTGTGCCACAATTGGGCATCTCTGGGGGTGAGATCTTGGCAGCCGCTTCCTACCCTTCAAGTGTCCAGTGGGCAGCCTGCCTGGCTAGCTGGGTGTGGGAGAGTCCCCCAGTTCACGCCCTGCCTGCTCCGCCTCCCCAGGCTCTCTCCAGGCCTCTGGACTGTTTTCCTGAAGTAAGATTCCCAGCTTCCAAACCTGAGCTAATCTCCCTGCTGGAACAAGGGGAGACGCCCTTGATCCTCACCCAGCCAGAAATGGGGAAGAGTGCTCCCAAGGGGTGAGTGTGAACAGGGTGGCCACAGCCCCACTGCCATAGGCCAGGCCACAACTTGGAGAGGGCCTGGGAGCTCGGAAGGTTCGGAGGACAGAGAACTAGGAGCCAGGAGCCTCTAAGAGCCACAGTGCCCACCTCCCGGAGGGCCGGGGCAGACAGCTGGCCCCACCTGGGCACTGTGCCATACAGAGACCCATGAGTGCCAGAGCAGCCACGGGACTGAGGTTTTGGGAACAGCAGTGGTGGCTGCTGCGCACACACAGAGGAGGACTGGCACGGGGGCCCTGGAGATGGAGGCTCTGCTGGCACGGGGGCCCTGGAGATGGAGGCTCTGCTGTGCGTTGGGGATGACCGTACTGCCATCACACCAGGGATGTCCAGAGGGAGGCAGCCTCAGGAAGCAGTGCCACATGGGCTGGTTATGAGTCAGCAGTGAGGGTTCCGGCTTGGGGACCTGTGACACGAGCTGGGAGAGGGATCTACTGCCATGGCCTTGGAGGCCCTTCTCTGTGCCTGCTGTGTGGGGCACCAGGGGTCCTGACAGAAGACAGTCGGTCAGGGAGGAGCAGCCTGAATGACAGTGATTGGCTTTGCCCTGGTGCAGGGACTGTGGTCATTCCAGGTGAGGATGAGGAGAGCTGAGGCCAGGCGAGGCTGCGTTTCCAGGGCCTTCAGCAGCACACAGCCGTTTGAAGTGCATCTCAGGAGGCAAGGGATCCTTCCCTGGGTTCAAGCAGGAGAAACCTGGGGTTCGATTAGCAGCTGCTGGGACCTCCATGTTGTCATGTTGGTCATTTGGGGCCTGTTGTTGAACAGGAACAGCTGCATTGCTGGAGTTGGGGGTGCTGTACCGTGGAGGAGAGAGGGGAGCTGTCAATCAACCACCATTGCAGGCTCTGGGGCGCCCGACTGGCGACAGAGATGGTATGGTAAGAGGTTGGTGGGACTGCTGAGGTGCCCAGGACCAGAGGGGCTCAGCACAGAGGGGTCCAGGCTGGGTCTGTCCCCCCAGGACAGAGACACAGTTTGGGTCTAGGTGGGGGGTCTGTCCATCAGCCTTGAGCTTGTGGCTGGGGATGGCTGAGATTTGACTGTTGTTTCTTCGCAGTCTTGAGATTTGGGAGTAGATTGGGAGTAGATTTTGAATATAAGCGGGTCTAGAGACAAGAAGTTTTCAAGAGTTTCAGAAAAAGGAGTCAGCCGGGCACAGTGGCTCATGTGTATAATCCCAGCACTTTGGGAGGCTAAAGAGGGCAAATGGCTTGAGCTCACGAGTTCTAGATCAGACAGGGCAACGTGGCAAGACCCTGTCTCTATAAAAAATACAAAAATTAGCCAGGCATGGTGGCGGGTGCCTGTAGTCCCAGCTACTCAGGAGGCTGAGGCAGGAGAATCACTTGAACCTGGGAGGCAGAGGTTGCAGTGAGCCAAGATCACGACACTGCACTCCAGCCTGGGTGATGGAACCAGACCTTATCTCAAAAAAAAAAAAAGAAAAAGAAAAGAACAAAGGAGCCTTGGGGCTCCAGAGTCCTCATCCGGCTCCTATTGGTGCCCTCCCGATCTTCCTCGCCAGTGTCCTTTTAGACCTGTGACCTCTTGTCACTCTTATGTGGCCTGCGGGGTTAATGATGGTTCTCCCTCACAGGCCTGTCTCCAGCGGAGCACCTCTGAGCTCCCCTAGACTCCTGGGGGGCAGGGCCAGATCCTGCCATGACCTTGAGTCCTCCAGGGACTGGTGCCCACAGGTCCAGCCTGCACTGGGACAGACAGAGCCAGAGAGTGGCCACAGGCCTGCTGCGGCAAGAAGGCAGGTGGTGTGTGAGCCACCGCACCCGTCCTTCCCAGGCTGGTGGTATCTGCCTGTGTCCCTGTGCTTATTGCTGCTGGTGTGAACATAGTTACTGGCTCCCTGTAGCAGGCCCCAAGGACTCCGTGGGCCCTACCTGTGCTCCTATGCTTCTTGTGGCTGGGGCAGCAGCAGGCCGTGAGGAGCTCCTTCATACGAGGGTTTCAGACCATGCTGGCTGTGCCAGGACGCCTTTGTGGGCAGTGGGTGCCAAGGCTGCTCCGTCCTGGCAAGTCTGCCCCTGCGCACTCGCGTGGTGGATGCACACAGGTGGCCAGTGCTCCCTTCCTTGAGAATGGAGGCCTCTTGGCGGGAGACACCCAAGGGAACGGGCAGCACCTTGACAGGTTTGCTTCACTGCCCTTGGCTCCTGCCTTGCCTGAGTCTGGGTATCCCTCAAGAGGGGCTGGTCTGAAGGGTACAGAGGGACCAAGGGATGTTTCCCCAGGGTACGGATGGTCTAGGAGGATGCTTTGCGGCTTCTCAGTGGGAACTGCCCCAGGGAGTCTGGTCTGCCCAATGCCAGGTGCCCAGGGATGGAGGATCCAAACCTAAGCCACTTCCAGGCCTGTCAGGGCAACCTCCTTGGCTCCTGCAGCACAATCTCTCCAGTTCCCTGCAGTAACTCTGGGTCCAGAACAGCCCTGATATGTCACAACCCCTCCCCGTGTAGAAGCTGGTCTCTCAGCTCGTCCTCACAAGCACCTGTGAGGCAGGAGATGTCCTCTTTTGGAGGTAAGACACGGAGGCACAGAGGTCAGGCTGCTAAGGGTGCCACCGGGGTCTCCCCCATGCCCACAGACCCTCCTTCTGCCTTCCATAGCAGCTGTGTGTGAGGAGGACAGTTGTGGGTGATTGCAGGCCAAGTATGACACTGAGCAGGAGAGGAGGAGGACAGGTATAAGGAGCTGGTGTCCTGTAGGCTGGGGGATTTCTCTTTCTAATGCAATGTGATCTCCCCCACCCCCTGCCAACCCCCCTTGGGCTGCTGGTGAAGCAGTGTGAGTAACCAGACTCCTCAGTTAGTGACAGGCTTTTCCCCAGGCCAGACCCTGGGGAACTCCCAGAGGAGTCTGGATCTTAGGCCATAAGGTGAGTCCCTTGCTCAGTGCTCTGCAGGATGTGGTTGGTTCAGGATCTGAGTTCTAACTGCTAATCTCAGGCCCCGGGTGGTCATGGGAGGCTGCTGTGGGTCCAGCCTGGGGGCCTGGCCACCCATACAGTGTCAGATTAGAGCCAAAGGCCACAGAGCTGGGTGGAGGGTGCTGCTGTCCTTGTGCGAGCCTATGACATTTTGCCCGTCATGTAGAAATCCAAGCTAACTGGCCCCAGAGTTGCTGCCAGGTTGAAGTGTCCACTCCGAGACGTTTTGGGCAGAAGCTTGCAGATTTGCCCCTCAATTTAACTCGGGGGACAAGGGCTATGCTGACCTTCCCAACAGTGGCCTGGGGCAGGGAGCGGGAGAAGTGGCAGGCCCCGTGGGGAGGGCTGCAGGAGAGGAAAGTCCAGAAGTGGGGCCAGGGAGCAGTTCACCCACCCCAGCGCCCCTTTAGTCAGATCCTGCAGTATGCAGCATGGTGGGCACAAGGCCTATGTGGCTATCAGATGCCTGCAATGTGCCCGGTCCAAATTGCCATGTGCCACAAATGCAAAACAAACATTGATTTTAAAGACTTAGTATGAAAAAGAAAATAAAATATCTCTCAGATGATTTTTTATATTGATTACATTTGGAATTATATTTTAGATTTAAGGAAAATAAAATGTATTACTGTATTTAATTTTACCTATTTCTTTTTACATTTTATTTTATTTTATTTACTTATTTATTTATTTATTTTGAGACAGAATCTCGCTCTGTCGCCCGGGCTGGAGTGCAGTGGCCGGATCTCAGCTCACTGCAAGCTCCGCCTCCCGGGTTTACGCCATTCTCCTGCCTCAGCCTCCCCAGTAACTGGGGCTACAGGCGCCCGCCACCTCGCCCGGCTAATTTTTTTTTTTTTTTGTATTTTTTTAGTAGAGACGGGGTTTCACCGTGTTAGCCAGGATGGTCTCGATCTCCTGACCTCGTGATCCACCCATCTCGGCCTCCCAAAGTGCTGGGATTACAGGCTTGAGCCACCGTGCCTGGCCTATTTATTTTTGTTTGAGGCACAGTCTCGCTCTATCAGCCAGGCTGGTATGATCTCAGCTTACTGCAACCTCCACTTCCTGGGTTCAAGCAATTCTCCTGCCTCAGCCTCCTGAGTAGCTGGGATCACAGGCGCCCGCCACCTCGCCCGGCTAATTTTTGTATTTTTAGTAGAGACGAGGTTTTGCCATGTTGGCCAGGATGGTCTTGAACTCCTGGCCTCAAGCGATCCGCCCACCTTGGCCTCCCAGAGTGCTGGGATTACAGGCATAAGCCACTACGCCCAGCCTCCTTTTACATTTTAAAATTAAAAAGTGGCTCAGAGATAGTGATTTTAGGTGAAGGATTTGGGCTGTGGCCTCTGTGCCCAAAACTTCTGTCTTCAATTAGATCCTTTCATTTCTACAAAGCAGGCAGCACAGCCTCACATCATTTGATTATTTGATCTTTCAACGCCACTTCTTGTCAGAAGACACCCTTATATAGTAGAATTTTATCTGGGTTCCCTCTTCTGGTCTACAGCCTCCATCCCTATCAGAGCAGTTTGTAGTGTCTTTTCTATTTCTTTTCCAGGTCACTTGCCCATTTTAAAATCAGATTTTTACTATTCTTATTACTTTTTTGCTATTGAGTTGTGCGAGTTCCTTGTATGTTCTTGTTTTTTGTTTGTTTGTTTGGTTTTTTTTTTTTTTGAGACGGAGTCTTGCTCTGCCGCCCAGGCTGGAGTGCAGTGGCCGGATCTCAGCTCACTGCAAGCTCCGCCTCCCAGGTTCACGCCATTCTCCTGCCTCAGCCTCCCGAGTAGCTGGGACTACAGGCACCCGCCTCGTCGCCCGGCTAGTTTTTTTTGTATTTTTTAGTAGAGACGGGATTTCGCTGTATTAGCCAGCATGGTCTCGATCTCCTGACTTCGTGATCCGCCCGTCTCGGCCTCCCAAAGTGCTGGGATTACAGGCTTGAGCCACCGCGCCTGGCAATTTTTTTTCTTTTTCTTTTTTTTTTTTTTTTTAGACAGAGTCTTGCTCTGTCGGCCAGGCTGTCATGATCTCAGCTCACTGCAACCTCTGCCTCCCGGGTTCAAGCGATTCTCTTGCCTCAGTCTCCTGAGTAGCTGGGATTACAGGCACCACCACCATGGCTAATTTTTGTATTTTTAATAGAAACGGGGTTTCACCGTGTTGGTCAGGCTGGTCTCAAACTCCTGACCTCGTGATCTGCCCACCTTGGCCTCCCAAAATGCTGGGATTACAGGCGTGAACCACCACGCCTGGCCACTTAATTTGATTTGTATGTTTTTGTCTGAGATGGGGTCTCACTCTGTGGTCCGGTGCAATCATGGCTTACTGTAATCTTGAGCTCCCCGGCTCAAGCAGTCCTCCTACTTCAGCCTCTCAAGTAGCTGGGACTACAGGCAGGTGACACTATGCCTGGCTAATTTTTTGATTTTTTATTTTTAGAGACAAGTCTCAATATGTTGCCTGTGGTGATAATAATTGTACATATGTATAGGGCACATGTGATATTCTGATATTTACACATGCATGTGGCCAGGCTGGTCTCAAACTCCTGGCCTTAGGGGATTCTCCGGTCTCAGCCTCCCCATAGTTAGGAGAAGTGTGTGATGTGAGAATGCCCCCCCCACAAGCTGATCGATGGATATGTAATAATTGTACACATATATGGGGTATATGTGGTATTTTGATATTTACACATGAATACAATGTGCCATGATCAAATCAGGGTGATTATGATACCCATCACCTCAAACATTTATCATTTATTTGTGTTGGAAACATTTCAAATCTTCTAGCTCTTTTTAAATATGTGATAAATTATACAACTGTCGTCACCCTAGTGTGCTACCAAACACGAATATATTTCTTCCATCTAACTTTATGTTTGTACCCATTAATCAACATACATTCATCTCCCACCTCATCCTTCCCAGCCTCTGGTAACCATCATTCTACTCTCTACCTGCATTAGACCAACTTTTTTTTTTTTTTTTGAAATAGAGTCTTGCTCTGACGCCCAGGCTGGAGTGCAGTGGCGTGATCTTGGCTCATTGCAACCTCTGCCTCCTGGGTTCAAGCGATTCTCCTGTCTCAGCCTCCGGCGTAGTTGGGATTACAGGCATGTGTCACCACGCCCGGCTAATTTCTTATATTTTTGGTAGAGACGAGGTTTCGCTGGTCTGGAACTCCTGACTTCAGGTGATCTGCCTGCCTCAGCCTTCCAAAGTGCTGGGATTACAGGTATGAGACACCGTGCCTGGCCAAGATCAACTTTATTAACTCCCATATATGTGTGAGAATGTACAGTATTTGCCTTCTGTACCTGGCTTATTTCACTTAACATAATGACCTCCAGTTCCAAACATGTTGCTACAAATGACAGGATTTCCTTTTTTTTTTTTTTTTTTTGAGACGGAGTTTTGCTCTTTTTGCAACCTCCGCCTCCCAGGTTCAAGCAATTCTCCTGCCTCCTCCTGCCTCCACCTGCCGAGTAGCTGGAATTACAGGCGCCTGCCACCACACCCAGCTAAGTTTTGTATTTTTAGTAGAGACGGGGTTTCTCCATGTTGAGGCTGGTCTCGAACTCCTGACCTCAGGTGATCTGCCCACCTCGGCCTCCCAAAGTGCTGGGATTACAGGCGTGAGACACTGCACCCAGCCTAGGACTTCCTCCTTTTATGATGAATAGTACTCTACTGTGTAAGTGTACCTCATTTTCTTCATCTATTCACATGCTGATGGACATGTTGATTCCTATCTTGGCTATTGTGAATAGTGCCACAGTAAACATGAGCATAAAGATATCTCTTTGATATACTGATTTCCTTTCTTTTGGAAATATGCCCAGCAGTGGGATTGCTGGATCACACGGTAGGTCTATTTTTAGCTTTTTGAGAAAACTCCAGTGTTTTCCATAGGGGCTATATAGTTTACATTCCCACCAGCAGAGTACTTGCTTCCTCCACATCCTCACCAGCATCTGTTGTCTTTTTGTTAATAATCATCTTAACTGGATGAGATGATAGCTCATTGTGGTTTTGATTTACATTTCTCTTATTAGTGCTGTTGACACTTTTTTCATAAGCCTGTTGGTTTTTTTTGTTTGTTTTTTTGAAACAGTCTCTGTCACCCAGGCTGGAATGTAGTGTGCAATTTCAGCTCAGTGCAACCTCTGCCACCCAGGTTCAAGCAATTCTGACCTCAGGTAATCCACCCACCTCAGCCTCCCAAAGTGCTAGGATTACAGGCGTGAGCCACTGTGCCCAGCCTGTTTTTGTTTTAGACAGCGTCTAGCTGTGTCACCCAGGGTGGAGTGTGGTGGTGCAATCTTGGCTCACTGCAACCTCCGCCTCCAAGGTTCAAGCGATTCTCCTGTCTCAGCCTTCCTAGTAACTGGGGTTACAGGCGTGTGCCACCACACCCAACTAATTTTTGTATTTTAGTAGAGACGGGTTTCACCATGTTGGCCAGGCTGGTCTTTAACTCCGGACCTCAAATGATCCAACCGCCTCGGCCTCCCAAAGTGCTGGGATTACAGGCGTGAGCCACCGCACCTGGACCACATATGGTTGTAGTTTCACTTTTCTGCATATCCTCAAAATGTATTTCCAGTTTTCCCAGCACCCTTCACCGCTCTTTCCCCAGTGAATGTTCTTAGCACCTTTGTTGAAAATCAGTTGACTAAATATATGGACTTATTTCTAGGTTCTCTATTTTGTTCCATTGGTCTATGTTTCTGTTTTTATATCAGTAACATGCTGGGTTTTGTTTTGTTTTTTGAGACAGGGTCTCACTCTGTTCCCTAGGCTGGAGTGCAGTGGCATGACTTTGGCTCACTGTAAACTCTGCCCCCAGGTTCAAGACATCCTCCCAAGTAACTGGGATTACAGGTGTGCACCACTACACCAGGCTGACTTTTGTATTTTTAGTAGAGATGGGGTTTTGCTATGTTGGCCAGGCTGGTCTCGAACTCCTGGCCTCATGTGAGCTGCCCACCTTGGCCTCCCAAAGTTCCGGGATTACAGGTATGAGCCACTGTGCCTGGCCCATGCTGTTTGGATTATTATAGCTTTGTACTATATTTTGAAGTAGTGTGATGCCTTCAGCTTTGTTCTTTTTGCTCAGGATTGATTTAGGCTGTTCAGCATCTTCTGTCATTTTATATGAATTTCAGGATTTTTTTTCCCTATTGCTGTGAAGAATGTCATTGGTATTTTGATGGGGATTGTATTTAATCTGTAAATTGCTTTTGATAATATTGTCATTTTCACCAAATTAATTATTCCAATCCATGAACATGAGATGACTTTCCATTTTGTGTGTGTGTGATCTATTCAATTTCCTTCATCAGTGTTTTGTAATTTTCCTTGTAGAGCTCTTTAACCTCACTGGTTGATGATTTTTTTTTTTTTTTTTTTTTTTTTGAGACAGAGTTTTGCTCTGTTGCCTGGGGTGGAATGCAACAGTGCCATCTCAGCTCACTGCAACCACTGACTCCCAAGTTCAAGCGATTCTCCTGCCTCAGCCTCCCAAGTAGCTGGGATTACAGGTGCATGTCACCAGGCCCAGCTAATTTTTTGTATTTTTTAGTAGAGATGGGGTTTCACCGTATTAGCCAGGATGGTCTCAATCTCCTGACCTCGTGATCTGCCACCTCAGCCTCCCAAAGTGCTGGGATTACAGGCGTGAGCCACCGCGCCCGGCCTCACTGGTTAAATTTACTCCTAGTTTTGTTTTTTGTTGCTATTGTAAATGGAATTGCTTTCCTGGTTTCTTTTTTGGTAGTTTGTGGTTGGTATGTAGAAATGTTACTGGGTTTTGTATGTTAATTTTGTATCCTGCAACTTTACTGAATTTGTTTGTTCTAAGAATGTTTTGATAAAGCTTTTAGGGTTTTCTATACATAAGATCATGTTGAATGCAAACAGGGACAATTGGGCTTCCTCATTTGGAAGGACGCATTTGGATACCCTTTTATGTCTTTCTCTTACCAGGTTGCTCTGGCTAGAACTTCTGTAGTGCAGCTTCGAGAAAGCCTCTGAGGTCCTGGGTCTGGGGCATGGTAGAGAGATCCATGTAACAGGAAGAAAGAAAGTGGCAGCCCAGGTCCATGCCTGAGTCTCCTGGTGAGACACGGACTCCTTCCAGCAGACTGGAGTGACCAGAAATGCCCCGAAAGAGGGTGGCCCTGCCTCTGCGTCCCGTCTGCAGTCTGCACCTCGCTGAGCTTACTGTGTCTCTCCCACCTTGTCTCAGCCTTTGCTTCCAGTCTGCAGTCTGCACCTGGCTGAGCTTTACTGTCCCTGTCTCCCCCACCTTGTCTCAGGCGCTGCACAATAGAGGTTCAGAAGCTGATTGGACCTGAGCTGGTACTGGGACCGGGAACAAAAAGAGACAGAAACTTGTAAACATGACCCAGCAATAAGGGGTTGGGGAAGGTGAGCAGGGATTCCAGCTTCTGTGAACGGGGTCCACCAGAGTAAATGGATTGTGTCCAAGATGAGTTAGAATGTCTTGAGATGAACCTATCCTGGATGCTTTGGAAATAGCTACGGAGAGCAACAGAAGTTACAAGTGAGTCTGGTTATGACACAGGACTCTTTCCGGGCCACTTTGCCAGCCGGAGACCTCCATGCTGGCAACGCCCCTGCCCAAGGCCTCACGGCTCCAGGCTGTTAGAGGTACCTGCCCACTCGACCCGGCAGGCTGCACCTGGCTTGTGCTTCAGGCTGGATCCCACACTCGCCATAGGATCTGCACTCGGCCTGCGGCTGGGCCGGGCGTGCCACCACCTGCTTCCACCTCGGGCGCCAACGTCTGGATGAGAGGAACGTGGTGGCTCCTGAAAAACCTGGAGACACCAGAAACCCTGGCTCCCCATAGGAGGTGTTACTCCTCCTGCCCGTGCTGTGGGTATGAAGGTTCGTGCTGCACATCCCGGTTTCCAGCACAGGACAAAGACTCAGAGAGGCACCTGCTGGGAGTCTCAGGCGATGGGACCCAGTGGCAGGCATGTGAGCAGCTGCCCCAGGTGAAAGAGATCTTGGCACAGCTCTTGGTTTCCCAGGCTGGCCCTGACCTTCGTGCTTTCCCACCCATGGCCCAGACATCTGAGCTCCATGTTGGGGATGCTCAGGGACAACCCTTCAGCCTCCCCCACCATGTCCCGGCTACTGCCCAGGGTTCTTGTTCTCTGGAGGGTGGATCCAGCCCTCCCCATCTTGGTGCCCTACCAGGGCCAGGCTTCCCATGGCTCTTTCTGCAGCCCCTGGCATGGACTGTGGGGTGCACAGCCCAGGGAGCACTGGGCCTTGGAGGGGCCAGGTGTGCATGTTCCCACCCCCACCATGGAGTTTGACACACCAGTGGGCAGGTAACTCAATCCCCCCTCACCTTCTCTTCATCTGTTAGGGGTGACAAGGTATTCCCAGTGGGGCCGAGAGGATGCAGCACCCCCATTGGCTCCCCCTCTGGCCACACCCTTCTCTCCTGCCCACCTTCTGAGCTGGCAGGGCTTCCTTCCTGGCTTCTGCTGGGCAGTGTATTAGGGTCCTCTAGAAAGACAAAACCAATAATAGAGTTTAGGAGAGGGGATTTTTATTTATTTTTTTGAGAGAGAGTCTTGCCCTGTCACCCAGGCTGGAGTGCAGTGGCTCAATCTCAGCTCACTGCAACTTCCACCTCCCAGGTTAAAGCGATTCTCCTGCCTCAGACTTCCGAGTAGCTGGGATTACAGGCAGCCACCACCATGCCCAGCTAATTTTTGTATTTTTAGTAGAGACAGGGTTTCACCATGTTGGCCAGGCTGGTCTCAAACTCCTGACCTCAGGTGATCCGCCTACCTCTGCCTCCCAAAATGCTGGGATTATAGGCAGGGGCCACAGTGCCCGGCCAGGAGAGGGGTTTTATTAGGGGAACTGGCCCACACTTACAGAGGCTGAGAAGTCCTCCCATAGGCTGTCTGCAACCTGGAGACCCAGAGAAGCCATTAGTGAGGCTCAGTCCAGGTAAGAAGGCAGTTGAACCAAGGAAGCCAGTGGTGTAACTCTCATTCTGAGGCTGACTGGCCAGGAGCCCTGGGAGGCCTCTGTGGCAAGCCTGAGTCCAAAGGCCAAAGAACCTAGAGTCCTGATGTCCAAGGGCAGGAGATGGGTGTCTCCCTCCAGAAAAGAGAATATGCTTCTCTTCTCCCTTTGTGTTCCATCTGGGCCCCCAGCCAGGTGGATGTGCCTGCCCACACAGGGCAGATCTTCACTGAGTCCACTGAAAACATCCTCACACTCAGAAACAATGCTTAGCCAGCTGCCAGATGCAGTGTGTGTGTCTTAGTCCCAGCTACTCAGGAGGCTAAGGTGAGAGAAACGAGCCTGGGAGCTCGAGGCTGCGGTGAGCCACAACTGTGCCACTGCACTCCAAGCTGGCTGGCAGAGAGATCCTGTCTCAAAAAGATAAGATGATTGATTGACTGATTGATTGACAGACAGATAGATAGAGCTCCACCAGTCATCTAGGCTTTTTTTTTTTTTAAACAAGGTGTCACTCCGTCACCCAGGATGGAGTGCCATGGTGCTATCATAGCTCACTGCAGCCTTGACTTCCCAGGCTCAACCCATCCTCCCACCTCAGCCTCCTGAGTAGCTGGGACCACAGCCTGTAGGCACAAGCTACAATACCTGGCTGATTTTTAAATTTTTTGTAGAGAAGTTTCACAAACTTGCCCAGGCTGGTCTCAAACTCCTGGGCTTAAGCAAACCTCCTGCCTCAGCCTCCCAAAGTGATGGGATTACAGGCAGGAGAGGTGGCAGGCAGCTAAGGCACCTTCTATCCTGTGAGTCGGCTTTACAACACCTGAAATTCACCGCCACACAGGGCCTGGTGCTAAGGCCTGGCTGTGCCAGGCTGCATATGCGTCTATGGTGTCCCCCGTGCCCTGCTCTTTGGGGACTGAGCATAGCTGCCCCTCCCTCCCTCACTACTGCCGCTCCTGGACATTTCTGGAAGGTCCCAGGAAATGGCGGCTGATGGCAGTTCCTGAGGCCACACCACGGGCTGCCCGGTGCCCTTTCCCTCCCCACTGCCCGGCTAGAGCAAGCAGCTAAGCTCTTGGTGGGAGCTGGCCCTTTCTTCAGACTTTGCTGCACCTTCAAGACATGGGGTTCTGAATTTCTGCGCTGGGGCCCCGCCGGCTTGGGTGGGCCTCCCGCGTGAATCCCTGGCCTGTCATCCCCATCATCGGGAAGCCCAGGGGGGCGCCCGCCTGCCCTCCGTGTCCTCCTGGCGCTCGCGGCCGTGCACCTTCTGGTGCTGGATGAGGGTGGACAGCCGGCTGCAGGCCCTCCCACAGGCGCGGCACCGGTATGGCCTCTCGCCGCTGTGCAGCCGGTAGTGCTCGTTCAGCGTGTAGCTCCTGCGGAAGGCCTTGCCACACTCGGTGCACGCGAAGGGCTTCTCCTTGGTGTGGATCTTCTGGTGCAGAGTGAGGTTGGACTTGCGACCGAAGGCCTTGCCGCACTCCGCGCACTCGAAAGGCTTCTCGCCCGTGTGTAGGCGCAGGTGCAGCAGCAGCAGAGAGTTGTGTCGGAACAGCTTCCCGCACACCGGGCACTCGTGGGGCGGGTCCCCCACCTGGGGCCTCTGCGCCGCTCTGAGCAAGGCGCCCTGCCCCGTGCCGCCGTCCTGGGGTCCCTCCTCGGCGTGCAGCCGGTGGTGCTTCAGGAGCGAGGACCCTCGGATGAAGCGCTGCCCACACCGCTGGCACCGGTAGGGCCGCTCCCCGCTGTGGATACGGCCGTGCTCGTTGAGGGTGAACCTGCGGCAGAACGCCTTGCCGCACTCGGTGCACGCGAAGGGCTTCTCCCCGGTGTGGAACTTCTGGTGCTGCAGCAGCCGGGAGCTGCGGCTGAAGGCCTTGCCGCACTCGCTGCACACGTAGGGCCGCTCGCGGGTGTGGACGCGGTGGTGGGCAGCCAGCTGCGTGCTCTGCCGGAAGGCCTTGCCGCACTCGCCGCACTGGAACGGCTTCTCCTCCGTGTGGATCAGCTGGTGCCGCAGCAGGATGGAGCTCTGCTTGAAGGCCTTCCCGCACTCCGTGCACTGGAAGGGCTTGGCGCCAGTGTGGATGACCTGGTGCCTGAGCAGCAGTGAGTTGTATCTGAACGCCTTGCCGCACACGCACCTGTAGCGGGGGGCTGAGCTCCCCACAGGCCGGCCCGGGTCTTCCTGCAGAACCCTTGGGGAGGCGCTGCGCTCCCAAGCCCGGGGGTGGGTGAGTTTATCTGACCCGTCCTCAGGACTGCCACGTGGGTGGGGTGGCGCGGGGTGCCCCCCGGGGAGGCACCCCCACACGGTGCCCGGCAGTCCTGCCTGCCTGGAGAGTTTTCTCTGGAGAGGAGACTCCGTGACCCCGACCTCCATCCTGGAATCTGAGAGAAGGAACAGAAAACGGAAGGATGATCCAGCCTCTACACTCAAACGAACTTATTGTTGGAAGAACCTTTTTATTCCCAAGTCTTCCCCCAACACCCAGCTTTACTGAAGTATAAATGACAAATAATACTTGTATACAAGAGGCTGACGCAGGAGAATTGCTTCAACCCAGGATACAGAGGTTATAGTGAGCCGAGATCAAGCCACAGCACTCCAGCCTGGGCCAAAGAGACTGTCTTAAAACAAAACAAACCTTGTATATATTTTTTGTGTACAACATGATTCAGTAAACATGTACACTGTGACACGATAACACAATCAAGTGAAGACAGAGTCTTTGTTAGATGTTCAGGGAGGTTTGAGAAATTATTGCCAGAGGTTTTAAAATCAGGGTTTCAGGCCAGGCGTGGTGGCTCACACCTCTAACCTCAGCACTTTGGGAGGCCGAGGTGGGCTGATCACCTGAGGTCAGGAGTTCGAAACCAGCCTGGCCAACAGAGTGAAACCCCATCTATACTAAAAATACGAAAATTAGCTGGGTGCAGTGGCGGGTGCCTGTAATCCCAGCTATTCAGGAGGCTGAGGCAGGAGAATAGTTTGAACCCGGGAGGTGGAGGTTGCAGTGAGCCAAGACCGCACCACTGCACTCCAGCCTGGGCGACAAGAGCAAAACTCCGTCTCAAAAAAATAATAATAATAAAAATAAAATGAGGGTTTGGGTGAGAAGGGAACAAAAAGGCTAATAATGGCTCCAGCACTGTGGGAGGCTGGCTCATGGAGAGCCCATAGGAGAAGCCCAAGGTCTGGCAGGGAAGACAGGCCAGGCATGAGGTGCAGGTTGCACCTCACTCCACAGCCACGTTCTTTACTCCTCTCTCCTTCAGAGTTCACCCACAGTTCATTCACTCAGCAAACATGTCTGGGCAGGTGCATAAAACAGGTGCCTGCACAGACCTCCGGGACTGGGGGCCTCCTCCCCGGCTCAGGGTTCTTTCTGCAGCCTCCACTGCCCTGAGCTCAGTCCCTGGCACATGGGCCATGGGGAACCAGGAAAACCAAAGCAACCTGTGGGCGGCAAGCCTCTCAGATGCCGAGGCAAGAGACCAAGGGCACAAGCTGTTCCAGTATAATAAAGAAAATATATATAATAAGAATAGTTATACTAGAAACAGATTATAAATATGATATATGAATATTATTAGTCATCAGTTTGTAGCATTACTCTTTATTCTAACATTATAATAATCTCTGTTCTGGCCGGGCGCGGTGGCTCACGCCTGTAATCCCAGCACTTTGGGAGGCCAAGGCGGGCGGATCACAAGGTCAGGAGATCGAGACCATCCTGGCTAACACGGTGAAACCCTGTCTCTACTAATAATACAAAAAAAAAAAAAATTAGCCGGGTGTGGTGGCAGGCGCCTGTAGTCCCAGCTACTCAGGAGGCTAAGGCAGGAGAATGGTGTGAACCCAGGAGGCAGAGCTTGCAGTGAGCCGATACCACACCACTGCACTCCAGCCTGGGCCAAAGTGCAAGACTCTGTCTCAAAAAAAAAAAAATCATCATCATCATCATCATCATCTCTGTTCCACAATTATAACCTAGGAAAAACCAGGCCATACAGAGATAGGAGCTGAAGGGACACAGTGAGAAGTGACCAGAAGCCAAGTATGGGCCCTCTGTCATGCCCGGACAGGGCCACTAGAGGGCTCCTTGGTCTAGCGGTAGCCCCAGTGCCTGGAAAGGCGCCCGTTAGTTACTTAGCAGACGGGAAAGGGAGTCTCCCTCTCCCCTGGGGAGTTAGAGAAGACTCTGCCCCACCACCTCTTGTGGAAGGCCTGACATCAGTCACACCCGCCCGCAGCCTCTGGAGGCCTCACCGTCTCCCTGTGATGCTGTGCTTCACCAGTCACGCTCCTGGTCCACTTTCACGTTCCGCCCTGCACACCTGGCTCTGCCTTCTAGATAGCAGTAGTATAATTAGTGAACGTACTAAGAGTCATTAAATTGCATAGAAGAAATAAAGGTGTAAGCTGTCCTCTCTCTCTCTGCCTCGGCTGCCAAACAGGGAAGGGTCCCCTGCCTGGTGGACACGTGACTCACATGACCTTATCAATCACTGGAGATGACTCACACTCCTTACCCTGTGCCTTTTGCCTTGTATCCAATAAATAACAGCACAGCCTGGCATCCGGGGCCACTACCGGTCTCCGAACCTTGGTGGTGGTGGTCCCCGGGCCCAGCTGTCTTTTCTTCTATCTCTTTGTCTTGTGTCTTTATTTCTACGATTTCTCATCTCCACATATGAGGAGAAAAACCCACAGACCCTGTAGGGCTGGACCCTACATCTGGCTCCAACATGGGGCTCTCCCTTTCTGTGTGAAGTTGCGCCTTGAGCGTGGGACTCAGCAGAGGACTCCGATGACAGATTCCTGAGGATTGTGGTCAATAAGCTTGGTGGTCAACTTGAGCACTCAAAGTATTTCGGGGACACCATGGGACAGGCCAATACTAAGTACTTGGCTTATTTAAACTTTATAAAACCCTCCTGTATTATCGCAACCCTGTCTCTGTTCAGCCCTGCTGTAGGGCTCTCAACCTTCTGCCTGTTTGGCCCGGAAATGAGGCCCTCAACCCTATCCCTCCACAGCCTAGTTTTCCATTTCTCCCGCCTATTTCTCTTTCCACAAATTGGGCTCCCTTGGAGCCACAGGTTCCCTTGAAGCCTGATTCTCTCTCAGAAAGTCAGGCTCCCTTGGCCAGGTACGGAGGCCCACGCCTGTAATCCCAGCACTTCGGGAGGCCGAGGCAGGTGGATCATGAGGTCAGGAGACCGAGACCATCCTGGCTAACACAGTGAAACCCCATCTCTACTAAAAATACAAAAAAATTAGCCAGGAGTGCTGACAGGTGCCTGTAGTCCCAGCAACTCATGAGGCTGAGGCAGGAGAATGGCGTGAACCTGGGAGGCGGAGCTTGCAGTGAGCTGAGATCCGGCCACTGCACTCCAGCCTGGGCGACACAGCGAGACTCCGTCTCAAAAAAAAAAAAAAAAAAAAGGCCAGGCGCGGTGCCTCACGCCTGTAATCCCAGCACTTTGGAAGGCCAAGGCGGGTGGATCACGAGGTTAGGAGTTCGAGACCATCCTAACATAGTGAAACCCCGTCTCTACTAAAAATACAAAAATTAGCTGGGCATGGTGGCGGGGGGCTGTAGTCCCAGCTACTCGGGAGGCTGAGGCAGGAGAATGGCGTGAACCTGGGAGGCAGAGCTTGCAGTGAGCTGAGATCCGGCCACTGCACTCCAGCCTGGGCGACGGAGCGAGACTCCATCTCAAAAGAAAAGAAAAGAAAGAAAGAAAATCAGGCTGTCTTGAAGGCTGGGTCTCTTTCGACAAATAGGGCTCCCTTGAAGAAGCCTCAGGTTCCCTTGAAGCCTGGTCCGCAGCTGCCGCGGCAGCCTGGATTTCAGGCCCACGAAAGACCGGCTCAGCAGTAATCTCATCTCATCCTGGTTTACAGGTTCTCAACTCTTTCTCCATTCAAAATTCCAACCTCTTTTCTGCTTCTGGTCAGGTCACTACTGTGGTTGCCACAACTACCCTTGCCGCTCACAAGCAACAAGTTACATACATTCCTCGAAATGACCCTCCTCTCATGAGGGCTATACCACAGGCAAGAGAATGTGGGGATCCCAAAGCCTGGCAATTTCCTGTAATTTTCCAGCCTCCAATACCTGCTGTCCCTGCAGCATAAAATCAGCCACAGGCCACCGATCTTGCCCAGCAGGCGGCTGATCTCACGGCACCTTCACGCCCCATGTTAATATCTTGTTTTTCTGCGGTACAACAAGCACACCAGCCTGTTTGGTTATTACCTGCCCCCCCCTCAAAAATCCAGACTACTTCTTATCACTATTTAGGAATGCAGCTACAAAACAAGGGTATTAAGCCCCAAAAAATCATCATTCCCCTCACCCGATTACAAGTCCAACAGGCTTTTGCAATCTGCCTTGCTTGGCAAGTCCA